>NC_081406.1:655921896-656038685 GCF_030272615.1 Cryptomeria japonica | reverse complement strand
GGATAAGGAGAGGGGAATGGAGAGAGATTGGGAAAGGGAGAGGGGGGGGAGGGGGGGAGAGGGGAGAGAGAGGGAGATTGGGAAAAGGAGAGAGAGAGAGAGAGAGAGAGAGAGAGAGAGAGAGAGAGAGAGAGAGAGAGAGAGAGTAGGATAAGATAACGAGAGGGGGAGGGAGAGGGGGGAGAGGGAGAGAAAGAGAGAGAAGGGGAGAGGGTGAGAATAGGATAGGATAATGAGAGAGAGAGAGAGAGAGAGAGAGAGAGAGAGAGAGAGAGAGAGAGAGAGAGAGAGAGAGAGAACGAGAAGGAGAAAAAGGGTGAGAGAGACTCGGTAGAGAGAGAAGTGTGAGGAGGAGAGAGATGAGATAGAACTCAAGGAGGGATAATTAGGGCTCAGAATAGACAGAGACGGTGATGGGGGAAGGAGACCGACAAAGAGGTAAAGAAGAGAGACATGCATGTATACAAACATATATACATATATCTATATAAATATATGTATATATAAACTATAGATATGCATATATACATACATAAACACATATTATATATGTATGTCTATACATATGAGTAGTAAATGCTAAGTTTACAAGCATACATTATTATCTTTTCATAACCCGTACGGGTTTTGTGAAACACAAAATAATGGTTTTTCGTTTGGGTTATGTAGAACTATAAATAGTACCTTTTGTTTTTCAAAACTTGTGCAGGTTTTGGCTTGGTAAGAGGGTTGGAAAACAACCCTAAGGCTTGCAAGCCAATTTTCCCCCCATTTTTGTCCCTTTACACGTTTTTTCATCTTCCAACATGATTTATCGACTTCGTTGCCATCACGTTTACAAATGATCAAGTGGGTAACTCTAAAATTACCACCATAATCTCACATGTCTTCTCAGTTTTTTTGACCATATAAATCTTTCTATTTTTGGACAACATTAGCATAGTAAACTTTAATTTTCTTTACTAGTGCCTTTGACAGTCCTCACAGACATATGTCTACCATTTTTTTAATAACTTTTTATATACTTGACCAAATTCAAAATAAATTACATATTATTGTTATACACTAGATTCTATACACTTTAAAAAAAAGAAGTTTGCATTTTAGATTATTTTGATGTGCTAGAAGCTATGCCCAACACACAAACAGGTACCAAATTTTTAGGATGCGATCACTTCAAACATTCATAAAAAAAAAAAATACTCAACAAAAAGTTACAAAAAAATATACAACTTCTAGATCCCACTCTTACCTATCATCCTACCAAAGGGTTTTGCAAAATACTAAATCTAACTATATATTTTGTGCAACGCATGAAAACAACTATGTTATGTTTTTTCTGAAAAAATTAGGAACAATTTTTCATGGGCGAGAGGTTTGACCCTCTTAATCTTATCCAATTTTAGAAAACTTTAGTAGTTTAGAAACTAGATTAAGAGTACTACAATTCTTATTCTTTTCTCAACTCCTAGTTTTGATTGCATGACCTTCAAATATCTCTTTGAAGTTCAGGTTTACCTATTTTCAAAAAAAAAAAGTGGCCACTTATACCCCCTTTTTGTTCACCATCTTGGTGCACTTACCCCATCATATTCCACCTTAATTTCCTTCAAGGTTTGTCTCATCCATAGCCCTTGAGTACAACATGACACAACTGCAATGTATTTTGCTTTTGTAGTAGATAGAGATACCGAGTCTTGTTTGTTTCTTATCCATGAGACTAGTTTTCCACCAAGAAAGAGTGCTCCACCACTGGTGCTCTTTTTGTCCTTAATTTTTCCTACCCAATTAGCATATGTATACGTAGTTAGAGTGAGATCATCATTCATGTATCTAGTCAATTGTACTTTTTAGATATCTAAAGATTCTCTTTATTGCTTTCACATGTATCTCCTTTGGAGAGGCTTAAAATCTTGCTACCATGCACATTGCTTGCATGATATTAGGCCTAGATGTAGTTAGATACAATAAAATTCCCATCATGTATTTGTATAGAGTTTGACCAGTTAGAGAAGATTCATCATTCTTACTCAGCTTACATCGAGTCACCATAGGTGTATTGACTGGTTTGCAGTCTTCCATCTTAAAATTCTTCAACATATCTTTCACATAATTGGTATGAGAAATGAAAAAACCTTTATCACATGTGTTGAGTAATTTACAAACCGAGGAAAAAGAATAACTCACCTAACATAGACATTTCAAACTCTTTTTGCATTTCATCTACAAATTCTTTGCACATTGTGTTATTGCTTCCTCCAAAGGTAATGTTATTAACATAAACAACAAAAATCAATTGATGATCTTCTTTTGATTTGATGTATAGATTGCTATCTACAATACCTCTTTTAATTCTTGCTATTGTTCAGGTATTTGTCTAATCTAGTATACCAAGCCCTAGGGCTTGTTTGAGTTGATATAATGCCTTCTTCAATTTGCATACAAAATCAAAACTATCAAACTAAAGAACGCACTAAGAGTAAGGCATCATTCAGATGAATCAAAACTCACCAATGAAGAAGTAAGTGATTAATTAATTAATTTTTTGAATTTTGAGTAATTATACTTTGGACAGAGGTGTATGTCATCATGCATAACTTTTTTATATGCATTTGGATTGACTCCTTTTTTTGTTGAAATGAGGATATCAATAACTAGGGAAAATATAGTTTTCTCTATTTTCCTATCTTTTCATATGTGTGAAGTTCAAAGACCTTAATGTTTGGTGAAAAAATGACATTCATAAGAAATAAGAAATAAATATAATAATATAATTAAATATATTTTGATTTATACTTTTTGGAAAGCTTATAATAAGAGCTACATACTTACAAAACATAACTTCTAAATAAATGTGTTTGACGCCCCCCCCCCCACCCAACATTAAAAAAAAAAAAAAAGGTAAAGTGAAGCGATTTTTTATCATTTTTTTAAAATGCAAAGGACAATCCATTGCAGGTATGCTTTAAGACTAGAGGGGTTCTATCTAAAGGGGCGAGATCTAATGCTCTTCAATTAAAATCCTTCAAATAGAATCTCTCAAGGCTTAAATCATTATATTTTCTTAAAAAAAAATGTGATTTTAGGCAAAAATAACAATTTCTCAAGTTTGTAACCCATTATTGTGGGATTATTAGGCTGCATATGACACAATGTAATTAATGATTCATCATACATTGGTGCGTACCATCACCTGTTACAACAGATCTAAGCTTTCAAATATATTTATATTGTTAGTAAAATCATTAACTTGCACTTATGACCACAAAATACAATACATGATATAAAAATAAAATATTCACTAATAAATCCCCTAACACTAATCACCCTTCCAATTTATATTTCCATACCCTTACCCACTCATATTCTTCAATTTCATTTACTAATATCCATCTAATCATAACTAGCTCATTGTTTGATCCAATGCTTATGATTTAGAATATAATCCATTTGTGCTATAATGCTCTCTAAAACATTAGAGCTGTAATCACTTCTTTTTTTACTAAGGTTGAAAATAATTTTTTTAATATTTTTTTTACATTTCTCTCTTTTGATAATTTTATTCATCATGATAATATCTAAAAATATAGGGTTGTTGGTCCAAATAGATGTATCCTCCACCTTCAGATGACTAGTATGGTAGAAATTTTATTTTAGCTTACCCCTTTTCCACTTTCCTTTGTCATTTATTTTTGTGATTTGGTTGTATTTAAGAATCTCTTGTGAATTAGCTAGGACTCTTTTTGAAGCTAAAATCCCTTAATATGTTGCATAATGTTGGTCTTGATTTGATTTTCTGGAATATTTGGTGGGGACACAATTAGAAGATTTTCAATGGTACAAATAAACATATAAGTTAATTTTGGACCCAATCATAAAATAATGACCAATCTAAAAGAGACCTATCAAATTTAGACTCATGATTTTCAGTTTAGTTCTTGGTGGGAATTCAAAAGTTTGATAAGACTTAGTATTCCTATGATTTATCCTTCTCATGCCTCTTCTGATAATAATCCTCAACATTATCAACTTACTAAAGGCTTTGTTAAAATCAATGTGATGGAGCTTCTAAAGACAATCAAGTGGAAATGTTGACATGTGAAGTGTTTAAATCTGGCCATAATGGTAGATTTATAAACTAATTTGTTGGTACTCTTGGTGTTGCTTCAAATAATTTTGTCTAGGCCATAGCCATTTGCCAAGCTCTTTTAAAAGTTAAGATAAAGCATTTTACTAAGGAATTTGACTTAAAAAATTTGGCTGATCCATTTTAAGGGTCTTCCTCTCTCTTTTAGTAGTAGTGATTGAATAAATGTAAGAAAAAACATCAATATCCTCGTTCATACTTTAATATTATTAAGTAGAACCATACTAGAAATGAAGAACCTTGAGTTGTCGATTATTTGGTTAATTCGGCTACTAATTGGAATGATATCAAGGTTTTGGATTAAGGAAAAAAACAGGTTTTGAAGGGTCCCCGAAACCCTTTACAAGGAGGATTCTAAAAGGTTTAGAATTAAAACAAAAAACCAAGAAGAGACAGGTTGCAAAAGATAGAACATTACAAATAGCAGCCAAAGAACTAACAAAAACCCAATCGGGTGACAGTCCAAACATCCATAGAGAGTCCCTTAAGAATTACCTTTAGTGGTACCCTTGTGAGATCGAAGAGTCATGTCAAAAGAGGGAGTGGACGTTTTAGATTTCTTTCCCTTAACATTAATCCAGCCCTCCTCAACCTTGGCAATCGCATCAGTCTAATTAGATGAACCCAAACCGGAAACAACGAGACTCTGAGAAAAAGAACCAATAACATCCACCTTCTTAGAAGCACATGAGGTCCCACTAGGAAAAGCAACAACATGAATAGAACTAGAAATAGTAGCTCCAACACCACCAGGCAGGGGAGCACCAATCGACGGATCAACATGAAGAAGTGGGGACAATTGACTAGCCTCACCAGCACCTCCGCAGGAATCCAAGACAATTGGAGAGGAGAAATGATATCAAGGTTGATTAAAGCAATAATCAAGATTTCTCTATCTAAGACTTGAGTAAAGACTTTTGTGATTTTGTCAATGCTGACTACATTGCCTCTCTAGATTCTTTATAATTGTTTGTGTGCTTGTTCTCGTGATGTTCTTCTTATTCATGATGACTAACTTTATTATTACTATTTACTTTAAGTGGTTTTTCTATTGGTTCAATTTTATAAATAGAAAGGTAAATATTGCTTTTAATACTAAGAGAATATACAATCTTCAGAAGAACACGTGTTTGTACTATATCTATAAGATCTTCTCCTCTCTTGTTTATTATCTATTTCCAATCCATCTATATTTTCTTGATTCATTTTAAATTTTTTACGTTTATATTAAAAAACAAAGATTCATGAACACAACCACTTATTTCAATATACTAATCTTAACTTTCTTTTTTAACTTATATTTTAATCTAGAATTAAAAAATTGATTAGAATACTTTTATTCTTAATTCTTGTTTAAGATGGTTTGAATGCATTGCTTATTTTAATCTCTTTGTAAACTTCGTGACTCTTGTGTGATATACTTGAATGTATTCAAACTCTTGTTAATTTATTGTAGTCACTTAATAAAACTAATACAATTTAATTCTCTTGACATTAGCACTTAGATCATCACATGAATATGGACAAACATGAATGACGTGCATTCTATAAATTAAATTAATAGGATAAACATCCACTTGTGATTCTAAGAACGAGGGCAAACAAATAACATATAAAACCTTATAAGTCATGGACGGTAGAAATCTTGGATCTCTAGAAGGAATTAAAAACTTCAATATGCTTCAAATGGTGGGCTAAAAGATTTGGTTGCTTTTATTAATTAAAAGATATTTTCTCTGCAGTCACAAGTGTCCACTTTGATTATTGTGGATCGTATCAGAGAAAAATCGGTCAAACATGAATTTAGGTTTTTTATATGCTTAAGCTTAGCAGGCTCTGCACATGTAGTTCTAACTACTTGGTCAAAACAATCAAATCTTGTCCATGGTTTGAATACAGTGTTGCATGAAAATCTTTGCCACCCAAGATTAAATGCTCAGTTTTGTAGTCAGTCTTACAGAAACTCTGAAATTGAAATAAATTAGAATGAATAAGACAAACTAATACATGGATTTAAATTACTGTGCTGTAACAGCAATGGCAGATCACATGGAATGTACGATTAGAATATCTTCTATAAACCACCTTGGTTATTTCTCTGAGGTACTAATAATTTGTACTGTTACAATATGGAGGTGAAGTGATATTTATAATAAGTTATTTGGATTCAATTGTATGGTTTTTTATCGACGTTTTGGATCACATTCAGTGATCCATCATCAGGAAGAAGTAGATAAAAAAAATACGTACGATTTTTGATTGAGGTAAGTGAGATTTTGAAAATACCCAGAACCTTTTACAAAGAGAGATATAGCGTTAAGTGCAGTTAAACACCAAGAAACAGCAACGAGACTGCAAAAAACACACACAGGTAAATCCAAATAACTTATTACAATCTTTCATGGACTATGAAAAGCTGATATCATCCAGTGATATTTATAATAAGTCATTTGGATTCAATTGTGTAAGTTTTTTGATCTACGTTTTTTATTTTTTCCTCTTCACAATGATCCAAAAAATCGATCGATCAATCACTAAAATGATCCAAAAAATCGGAATTGAATCTAAATAACTTATTAAAATCTTTCATAAAACTGTAAAAAGCTCATACCAATATTTATATTTCGTCAAGCTGTCACTGTAATCACATTTATCCCTCTCAAATCACATGGCTAGATGAAGTCTGAACATGGTGCAGTACAGAAAATGATAATTCAATTTCTACCCAGTATTTAAATCTTTTAAACTGCCCAAACCTTATAAAAATGTAATGGTCTTGTGACATTGGAATTTGCAGCAAGTCATGATTTCAGTGCAAGTGTATTGGACTCTGAATGACCTGCACTGATATTATATTATTCAGCCCACTTTCACAACTGTTATAAAAGTGAGAAGCTCTGGAAGACTAATGGAAATCCCAATCTTGGTTTCATATAATTTCTTAGTACACTTTCCAATGCAAACCGTGATGTAATGTGACCACTAGATTAGTATTAATATATACTAAGTAGAAAGCTTGTTGGAGCACGCTTATCTATGCTGTCTGTCTTTTTGTCTATGCATGTGATTTGGCATTTAAATTAATCAGCTCCTCTGGCACTTCTTACAACTGGGTGCAAAGTTTTTGCTCAGATTTCAGCTTTTACAACACTTACCTGGTAAGGAAGCAATCATTGGAGCCACTGTTAGATAGTCTAATCGGGCATTTGGTGTGGAGTTAATCATACTAGTGTTAGGTTTGGGAGTCTATGGTATTTACAGAGCATTAGGAAGAATGATGAAGAAGTTTGTATTAGTCATGGAGAAGTTAATGTTGCTTGCAATTTTGCTGGCCATAGTTATGACTGCCAGCTTCTCAGTGTCAGATTGTTTTAATGTCTGGATTGGTGATCAGAAAAGCATTTCTGATTCAACTGGGCATGATAAGAACCAGGCTTTGAATAGAAGGTTTTTAATGGAGAAGGTTGAATTCACAGGCTCCAAAGGATCTACCATTCATGTTCACCATTATTTCCAAGCAGTCATGTTGCATCCTGTGCCCAGCAGCCCAAATCCTATCCAAAATAAGTATGTTTTCATTAACCAAGTGCTTTTAAGCTTTATTATTTTTTAGGCACAGAATTTTAAAGAATAAAGCTTCTGGATTCCCTCTGTAAAATGCAAATTTTAGCCATGAATATAAAACCCATCAGACCCAAAATGTGAATACATGTATCATTTTGCACAGGGATTCAGAAACTTTATTCTTTACCTTAGAATGGGCTCTGCAATGCTCTTCTTTTCTAATTTCTCTTTTATCTCTTATGGTTAATAGTTAAGGCTGAAACTGAAATTCTATTTATAACTGGGTTCTCATATTTTTCATCTGTGCTACATTATCTGCAGCTATCCTAACAATGGCCACCACTGAAAGTTCAGAGATAGAGACCAAAATGATGCATCCATAGGGAAAAAGTTTTGGTTACAATGTTCCATTTACAATTTCACAATTTTGATACAAAGCATGCTTACACAGATTGCAAATACTTACTCCAAAGGCCTGTATACTTGAGCAAAAGCTTAATGTCTGTTCTTGAAAGTTCTGTTTTTGATTTCTTCTGTCAGAAGTTTGCTAGTGACAGGCTTACCATTTGCATGACAGAGGCCTCACATGTTTACAAGTTAGACAAGGTTTGCATGGTCAAAATGGCAGAAAACTTTTGACACATGCAATGGTTTTCTGTTGTATATAATTTTCTCAAAGATGTGGTGTCTTGAATTTGTCACTTGAGTGTTTATGGCTTTGGATTGAAATTATGAAAAACATCATTTCAGTTTGAAGCATATGTGGTGTATCTATGAGAGTAATGGATGGAGGAGATTAAAATTATGTTTTTTTACAAGTTTTAATAATAAAAATTATTTGGTTTTATGCTTTTGTAAAATAGTTGTGGTTCTTTATTCTTTTGATTATTTCAATCTTAATGATATATCTGGTAAGGGTGCCACATTTTGTAGAGATAATGAATATAAATGAATAAATTTAAATGTTATTTTTGGAAAGTAAATATAAATGAATAAATTGAGATGTTATTTTTGGAAAGTAAATGTAAATGAATAGAGTATTTAGTTTTGGGAATTACAATGAAGAATGATATTGACGATGTCCACAATCTTAGTCATCAATGCCTAGAAAATGATAACTTCAATGTGTTTATCATCTTGGAATACAAATAGGCTTCAATTTTTTTTGGGTTGGCATCAATCTTGAACAATGCAAATTTGTCTTCAAATGTGTAGATTTGATCTAGCAATAAACTTCTACAACCTAGTTCGTTGTGATATCTAGTATCTAAAGATATGTAAGGAGGACGTTATTTAAAAACACTTTAAGGGAAGTTGTTGGATTGCTCCTAGGACAAGGTTTTCTAGGTCATCCCCCATGGCGGATGAACCTAACAGTTTTGGGTCAATATTTGAAGACAATATCTCAAGCATACAAGTGACCTAAATGTAAATTTTGATTTTGATACAAATGTGTTTGTTTTGAGCTCCAAATTGAAAGGTTCCTAAAATGATTTTCTTCTTGATCAACTATATGCATTAATTGCATGTTGAATGCCTTTAAATACTAATCCATAATTACTCATCATATAAATATGTACCAAGTTGGCCTTCAATAGTTGGTTGAAAAAGGGAGAAGTAAACAATTTTGAATTTGAAAAGAAGAAAAAAGATCAAGTCTCATAAGGGAGGTATCAATATAACTCACAATCATATATTCAAAACCACCAAAAAGCATAGTCCAAGGGGACACCAAACTAAAGTGTTTAATAGATAGTCAATGTGAAGAGATGTATCAAGAGACACATGAGCAAGACATAATTTGTGGTTAATTGGTCAACTATTATTTTCTTTTTAACATATTTTTAGAAATAAATTGAAGATCAAACTCTACAAGTAACATTCCTCATTATGGTGCATAAACTAGAAGATTAGCCTTACAAAGCACCTATTTTGAAAGATCTCCTTTCATTAAATACATATAATGCATCACAAGATTAAACCATTGTGAATAGTAAACCTAATAGCAATACATAGAAAATTAGGACACACAATAGGGCGAAAATTGTATATTGTGTCTCGTTTTTCTAAAAAAAATGGACAACACAAGTCCATTTATTTAATTTGAAGAACCAAAAATTCACATATGTTTTGAACTTAAATTTTTTAAATGTAGTTTATGTTTACATTTATTAAAATTATTTGGATATAAGTTTTTAAAATATTAACACTATAATTTAATTGCTAAAAAAATTAATACGAGGTATATACTATTTTTTATTTTATTTTTTCCCCATTTAGTTAACTTGAAGCTTCTATGTATGCAAGAATAAAAATCAATATTTTTCTAATAAATGTTTAAAGTCAAATATATTGAAAATATAATAATTTTAGCAAGCATCCATTTTATGTCTTTATTGCTTATCATAAATATAAATAAATAAATCTTTTGACAAGGATTCTCTCCTCTAGTACATGATATTTTTTACAATTTAAAAAAATGTGTATTTTTTTGAAATTCTAATCAGCTATATGTTCAAGTGTAATATGCCCTACTCATAATAATTTTTTTATACTATATAATAGTCAACAAAAAAATGTTACACAACATAAACCTTAAAGCCCAAAACAACAATTTGATGGATATAAAATCTGTATAAATAATTAAAAACTAAGACAACTTAAACTAACCAAGTATCAAGCACCAAGAAACACTCGGAGCATTATCAAAATCACTTTAAAAATAATAACAATGTTAATCATTGTTTACATAATATATTTTTATGTCAAAAATTATAAACTAGTCACCAAGCCTTTCAAATTAATGAGTTCAACAATATACTAGGACTCATGAGGAATTCATCTAAAACATGAAAAATAATCTTAAATATTAATATCTCTAAGAATAAGCGTATTGATCATCTAAAGGGGATCTTGAGATATAACATTTTAAATTTTTTTTTTTTTAATCAATATTTGTAATAAGGATTGCATTGATAAAGTCCATGGTAGGAGCACACTCCATGGGATCATCCTCTTTATCTTTCCTTTGGCTATTCTACATTGAGATCAATTTTTGGCCCCCACTCTATTTTATATTAGATTAGTTTCATAGTCTAAAAACTTAAAAAAAAAACATCTATAAATATTTCAAAAGTTAATATTTGTAAGTTATATTAACATGTAAAAGAACAAAGAAAATGTGAACTCCCAACAAGAGGGGTTGTAATGATCTTTCTTTTATCATGGAACACATCTTTATCCTAGCCTTACAAAAATATCATAAGACTTTATCATATAGATTAAGTCACAACAATTAAGACATTTATCAAATATTTTCACAAAACTAAGAATGATTTCACACTATAAGATATTATTCCTACTATATCAAATATTTATTAAGATATTTTTCAAATATTTTAAACTTTTTTGGGGCTCCCAAGGTCCTTAAATTTGAGTTTGAAACTTCATTGGAGAAGTTTCTTGGGACAAAAACTTTAATATCTTCCAAACAATGCAGTATACTCAGATGATTCTTTCACCAATCATTTTAATTTTTAATTTCGCTCCTTGAAGTCAATTTTCATGTACATACAAACACAAATAGGTCGACTTACTAAAAATAGTAGGTGAATTATTTTGTCGTTTCAAGCTTCTTACTATCCCACACCTCGTAAGTGTCATCATGGGCTCCAAAACAACTAAAGAAAGATACAAAAAAGGTAAAATACAATATTTTTGGGTGATGCAAGATTGCCCTTACATTGTTGGATTCTCTTGCATCAAACACCTAGGGTAATTTGAGAAGTGACCTTGTCACAACTCAGGTGTTTGAGGAAAACCATGACAGTCAATCTCAACCTTAGATAACCATGATGAATCTTCAACAAGCCCTCCTCTTCACTTGACCAAATACTCCTCATACTACTTGTTTCTTGTGCTTCTACTCACATGGCTATCCAAGATGTCTTCTATCTCCTTGTTTTTTGAAGTGGTTGCTAGAATATTCCACTACGCTTTTACTTATTCATTTTCAACGCCTCCTTCATTATACATTGTCAGATCTAAATTATTAAATAAAGGTAAAATTTTAAGTCCACTTCACAACTCTACCTCACAATCATTTCCCATATCATGCTTCTTTAGGATTCTGCATGGCCCAAATTCCTTCATCTGCAACTTATTATATGTTCTTATGGGAAACCTCTTTTCTCATATTGAACATGATTTCATCTCCACTATGAAATTCCTTATATCTCCTCTTTTGATTTCCCTAGCCTTGTACTGAACATTCATCTTATTAATAAGCTTTCTAACCTCTCCATGCAAATTCTTCAGGTGTTGTGCAAAGTCTTCCATTTTGGCACTCTTATCTTCTCCTTTATCCATCTTCCTTACCTTTGAACTAGTTCTTGGACTACTTTCATATACAATTTGGAGGTGGTTTATCAGTTCTCCTATTAACATAATTGTATACATAGTCTGCCTATAGTAAAATCAAATCCCATCCCTTGGTCTTATCTCATACTAAGCATCTTATTAGGTTACCCAAACTCCTATAATTTTTATTTGCCCATAATTTTTATTTGCCCATAGGTTTATGGATAGTGTGTTGAACTAAACTTTAAATCTATCTTCAACATTTTTGGCAATGTCCTCTAGAAATAACCAACAAACTTGGCATCTCAATATGAAGCTATGCTATTTGGTAGACAATGAAGTCTCACCACCTCTCTGAAAAATAACTCTGCAACATGAACAACATCATTAGTCTTCTTATAAGGAATAAAATGTGTCATCTTTGAGATTACGTCTACTATCACAAAATTTGAATCATGTCCTCTTTGATTCCTTGGTAAACCAAACACAAAATCCATACTAATATCCTCGCATGGCATCTCTAGTACGGGTAATGGCTAATATTGTTGGCATTATGGATGAATTGATTATGTGTTGCATTGATGTTTTGTCATTGATGTCAACACTAGCTGTTATGGTTGGTTACCAGCACTAGCTATTATGGATTGTTACCGATAGACAGGTTTTGGTTACTAGTAGAAGATCTAGTGTTACCGATAGAAGATTATCTGTTGGACACTTCTGGCATGTTTGGATCTATGGAGTATGTTTGGTTACATATGATACGTTCTTCTAGAGAATGTTTTGGTCATTCAACATTGACTTGGTAATTGGATTCTATCATACACTCTTGTAAACCCTTAATGACATTAGTTTAAGGTTTTACCGACAGAGCTTTCACTGAGGAGTCGTGACAGGATGCATAAGTGGTGTTGGTGCGGCTTCTAGATGGATTTCAGGATGCTGAAGATGTTCATTGATTGTGTTTCAACTGCTTGGAGACATTGCTTTAGCATGACGGACTCAGAATAGGTCCAATGCCTATCTAGGTTATGGACCGGTATCATGTTAACGTGTACTCCACACGTTACCAGGATGTTTCAGGATGATTTATGGATTTGTAATTATTGTTTGGATCTTAAGCTGACATGGCATATCATTGTAAAATGGATTTATGTAATGATCTTATTGTAATATATTTTAGGTGGCCGACCTAATTGGTTTAGGTCATAGGGTTGGTATAAATGATTGTAAGATCTCATTGTAGATCGGGTATTGTGGTCATGAATTGTAATATCTTATGCGAAGGATCAGGTCGATCATAGGTGATCGAATTGGGATTAAGGAAGAGGTCAAAGGCCTCCGGTATTGAGCTTAACCGGGATTGTAATCAGGCATGGTAGATGTTATCTTTGGCAGTTCACTCTATTGGATTTTTGTCCATTTACCTTGAGGTGGTTTTAACCTTTGTTGTTAGTGAGACTCTTTTGTAATGAGCAGTACGCTCTAGGCAGTGTGCCTTCCTGCATGTGCACGCCCCTCATTGTAACACATACTTTCTGCAGAAGTATCATTTGATTGTGGGTAGGCTTTCCACCGTGGTTTTTCCCTTTCCGAGTTTTCCACGTACAAATCGTGGTGTTATGTGGTATGGTTGTTTTGCATTGATTATCTGTTTAATTGTTGAGTTACATTGTTTACCGGTATCTATCTCTACCGGCATCTGTTTCTGCTTTACTGGTATTTGAATATTTATGTTCTCCGATTTAAGGTTGTATTATGGATCAAATGTTATAACTGTTAATAAATGATTCACCCCCCCCCCCCCGCCCCCCCCCCCGTCCCCTCTCAGTTGTTCATTGGTTATCCTAACAATTGGTATTCAAGATTTGGTCCTCTTTTGTAGAAGCTTAACCGCTTGAGGTAGATCCTATGGCAACTAACACTTCTAATCCATTGACAACTATTTTCAGAAGAGAAATCCCTAAGCTTGATGGAAAAAATTATGGGATATGGAAAATTCGAATGGAGACTCATCTTAGATGTCTTGGCAAGGATATTTGGGAGATCAATGAGAAAGGATACACACCTTATGATCCAACATCTGGCAATCCTGTTCCTGCAAACTTGGATAAGAATATTGAAAATGATTGCAGAGCTAGAGAAGCCCTCTTGTGTGCACTTATTGATCAGGAGATCATGAGATTGACTGATAAATCATCGGAAAAGGTTATGTGGGATAAATCGAAAACTCTGAATGAAGGCGACCCTATTGTCAAAATTTCTAAACTTGATGGTTATCGGGTAAGATATGAAAACTTGAAAATGGAAGATAATGAAAGAATTGCCGTGTTTATGGAAAGAGTAAATGAGATTGTTATGAGAATTCAATGTTGTGGAGGATTTCTAAGTGAAGATGAAATGGTTTCCAAAGTCTTGAGAGCCCTTCCACTGGCTTACAAGATGAAGGCATCTGCAATTAATGAGTTAAGAACAATGGCGAACACTTCAGTTAACAGAGACATTTTGATTAGGAAATTATCTGCTTTTGAGCTTGAAGAATTTGGATCTTCTAGAGCTTTAAAGTCTGAACCTTCTTTTCAAGCATCATCATCATCATCATCATCATCATCTACCAACAAAAGTGATTGGAAAGTCCTATATGCAAAAGAATTGGAGGACATGAGGAAAGAAGACGAAGAACTTGAGAAACTTGAAGCCTTATTTGCTGGAAGAGTACCTAAAGGACCGACAGGAAGTAAGTATGAAGGGAAAGCACATTTTAAATGTTTTGCATGTAATAAGATTGGTCATTTTGCATCTAGATGTCCTGAAAGGAATGCAAGGTTTGAGGAAAGAGTTAAGAAACATTTTAAGCCTAACAAGAACAAATATAGATTCAAGAAAAGTAAATAATGCTACATAGCAGATGAGGAAGGAGTAACTGATGACTCTGGGGATGAACCAACGTAAGACTCTGCTAGTGGATTCGGCAATGGAAAGGAATGGGTGTTCTATGCTTTGAAAGAAGATGAACCAGAACTGGATATCAAAAATGAAGAAAAGGCCATGGCAACAAAAGTTGAAGATAAGGATGAATGGGTAATTGATAGTGGATTCTTACATCATATGACTGGAGATAAAGGGAAATTTATGTCCCTACAAGAATACAATGGCGGTCAAGTCAGATTTGGAGATGACAAAGAATGCATGATCAAAGGTAGAGGTATTATTTCTTTGGATGGTAAACATAATACTGATAATGTCTATTATGTAGAAGGTTTAAAGCACAATATTTTGAGTGTTAGTCAATTGGTGGACAAGGGTTTCCAACTTCAGTTTAAAGATAGAAAATGCAAAATCATTAACAAGACTAGTTTGGAGATTGCAACTGGTATTCAAACTGGAAGTAATATCTTTCACTTGAACACTGGTAATAAGACATGCTTAATTGCTCATATTGATGAGAGTTGGTTATGGCATAAGAGGTTGTGTCATGTTAATTTTTATTGTATTATTAAGATCAGTTCAACTAAGGTAGTTAGAGATATACCTAAGATTATGAAGCCTCCTAATCCGGTATGTAAGGAATTTCAATTGGGTAAGCAAGTTAGAAGTTATTTTAAGAGCATACATGATAAATCTAATTATGTAATTGATTTGATTCACACTAAATTATGTGGTCCAACAAGGACTAGAAGCTTTCAAGGTGATAGGTATTTTATGCTGATCATTGATGACTATTCTAGAATGATGTGGGTGACTTTTCTAAGGGAGAAGTTTGCAACTTTTGAGAAATTCAAGATCTTTAAAGCAAAGGTTGAAATTGAAACTGGTTTGAAAATCAAATGTCTAAGATCAGATCAAGGAGGTGAGTTCACTTCTCATGAATTTAACAGTTATTGTGAGACAAAATGGAATTAGGAGACAACTATTTGCACCTAGGGCTCCTCAAGAAAATGGAGTAGTGGAAAGAAATAACATAACCATTTTGCATGCAGAAAGATCTATGATGATGGAAGCCAAATTGCCTCATATCTATAGGAAAGAAGCAGTGACTACAACAATCTACACATTCAACAGAGTTTACATCAAAGGTGAAACCGATAAGACCCCTTATGAGCTATGGTTTGGACATACACCTACTATTAAGTATTTCAAAATTTTTGGAAGTAAATGCTATATCAAAAGAGATGATTCAATTGGAAAGTTTGATCCTAGATGTGATGAAGGGATATTTCTTGGATACTCAATTCAGAGCAAAGCATATAGATGTTATAACAAAAGATTACATAAAATTGTTGAGAGTTCTAATGTGAAAGTAGATGAGCAATACATAAATCATTCTATATCATACGATAGGGAACCGACAATGGAAATCATCATAACTAAACCAACAATGCCTCAACCGGTACAAGAAGCTGAGACAGTTACACTAGCAAAATAAAAAAATTTAACTGTGACTGATGATCAGAGCAGTGAACCTGAAGTTCAGAAGACACCAAGTTATGTAAGATTAAATCATTCTGAAGATCAAATAATTGGAGATAAGAACAAGAGAGTTATGACTAGAAGGAGACTAGCTAATGAAGAGGTGTGTCTTATTTCTCAAATTGAACCAACAACTGTTATTGAAGCTTGTAAGGATAAACATTGGTTAAAGGCTACAAAAGATGAATTAGATTAGATAGAGAAGAATGAAACTTGGACTTTAGTTCCCCAACCTAAAAATAAGAATGTTATTGGAACTAAATGCGTTTTTAGAAATAAACTGAATGAGGATGGTAAAGTTGTAAGAAACAAGGCTAGATTGGTTTGTAAAGGATATTCTCAAATGGAAGGAATTGATTATGGTGAGACATTTGCACCTATAACTAGAATTGAAGTTGTTAGACTATTTCTTGCCTATGCAACTTATAAGAACTATAAGGTTTATCAAATGGATGTTAAATGTGTATTTTTGAATGGTGAACTTGAGGAAGAAGTATACATTGAGCAGCCTGATGGATTTTCATTGATAGATGATAAAGATATGGTTTGCAGATTGAAGAAAGCTTTATATGGTTTGAAACAAGCTCCTAGAGCTTGGTATGCAAGGTTGGATAAATACCTTTTGAAGCTTGGTTTTACTAAAGGCAGTGCTAATAGTAATTTATATTATAAGATCATTGATAATGATATTCTGATTATTGAAGTATTTGGTGATGATATCATTTTTGGAGGAGAAGACAAATTGTGCATGAAATTTGCTAACAATATGAAGAATGAATTTGAAATGTCCATGATTGGTGAGATGAAATTTTTCTTAGGTTTGCAGATTACTCAAACTGACAAAGGCATCTTTATCTGTCAAACTAAGTATCTGAGGGAATTGTTCAAGAAGTTTGGTATGGATAATTCCAAACCGGTAAGTACTCCTATGGTGACAAGTGAGAAATTATCTATCAAGGATACTTCTACACCGGTAAATCCGACAAGGTACAAGTCTATGATTGGTGGTCTGTTATATCTAACTCAGACTAGACCTGATATTATGAATGCAATAAGTATTGTTTCAAGATATCAAAGTAACCCTAAATAAAATCATGAATATGCAATACAAAGGATATTCTGGTATTTGCAAGGAACAACAAAATATGGCTTATGGTATTCTGAAAATGATGATTTTACTTTATGTGCATATATTGACTCGGATTGGGTAGGTGATACTGATGACAAAAAGAGCACTTCTGGTGGAGCTTTCTTTCTTGGAAAGAAACTGGTTTCATGGCTCAGCAAAAATAGTCATGTATTTCTTTGTCTACTACAGAAGCCGAGTATGTTGCAAAAACAACTAATTGCACTCAAGTCTTGTGAATGAAGCAAATGTTGAAGGATATCAGGGTAAATTGTAGTGAACCGGTAGTTATCTACTATGATAACTCTATAGCTATTGACATGTCTAAGAATCCAATATTTCACTCTAAAACTAAGCATATATCAATAAAGTATAACTTTCTGAAGGACATGGTAGAAGAAAAGGAAGTCAAATTGGTTTATGTGAACACTAAAGAACAAATTGTAGGTATATTCACTAAACCATTGTCTAAGGAATCATTTGAGTCTTTGAGAGACAGGTTAGGGGTTTTTGCCCCTCCGACAGAGACTTGATTGATGCAGTTTTGTCATCAGTCTGACATGCATTATCAGAGATGTTATTCATTCCGGCACTGATGAGTGGTGCTACTACTCAGGGGGAGTAGTCAGCTTTGTGATTTGGAGGTTTACATTATTGCTTTGATATTTTTATCAGATTTCTGGCATTGATGTCAAAGGGGGAGAGATATTGATGTGCCAATAAAGTAAAAGGAGTTGTATACATTAGGGGGAGTGATTTATTCATAAATTTACAGAGATATCATTCACATAGTTTGTTGGTTGTATTCCACAGGGGGAGACTTGTTTGGCACTTCTTGGTACTTAGATGTTTTTCACATCTAGTGTTGCCATCAATGCCAAAGGGGGAGATTGTTGGCATTATGAATGAATTGATTATGTGTTGCATTGATGTCAACACTAGCTGTTATGGTTGGTTACTGACACTAGCTATTATGGATTGTTACCGACAATCAGGTTTTGGTTACCAATAGAAGATCTAGTGTTACCGATAGAAGATTATCTGTTGGACACTTTCGACATGTTTTGACCTATGGAGTGTGTTTGGTTACACATGATACGTGCTTCTGGAGCATGTTTTGGTCAGTCGGTATTGACTTGGTAATCAGATGCTATCATATACTCTTGTAAACCCTTATCAACATTTAAGGTTTTACCGACATAGCTTTCACTGAGGAATCATGACAGGATGCATAAGTGGTGTTGATGCAACTTCTAGATGGATTTCAGGATGCTGAAGATGTTCTTTGATTGTGTTTAAACTGCTTGAAGATATTGATTTAGCATGGTGGACTCATAAAAAGTCCAATGCCTATCTAGGTTATGGACCGGTATCATGTTAACATGTACTCCACACGATACTGAGATGTTTCGGGATGATTTATGGATTTGTAATTGTTGTTTTGGTCCTAAGATGACATAACATATCATTGTAAAATGAATTTATGTAATGATCTTATTGTAATATCTTTTAGGTGGCTGACCTAATTGGTTTAGGTCTTAGGGTTGGTATAAATGATTGTAAGATCTCATTGTAGATCAGGTATCATGGTCATGAATTGTAATATCTTATGCGAAGGATCAGGTCGATCATAGGTGATCAAATTGGGATTAAGGAAGAGGTCAAAGGCCTCCGGTATTGATCTTAATCGGGACTGTAATCAGGCATGGTAGATGCTATCTCTAGCAGTTCACTCTATTGGATTGTTGTCCATTTATCTTGAGGTGGTTTTAACCTTTGTAGTTAGTGAGACTCTTTTGTAATGAGCAGTACACTCTAGGCAGTGTACCTTCCTGCATGTGCAGGCCCCTCATTGTAACATATACTTTCTATAGAAGTATCATATGACTGTGGGTAGGATTCCCACTGTGGTTTTTCCCTTTTCGGGTTTTCCATGTACAAATCATGGTGTTATGTGGTACGATTGATTTGCATTGATTATATGTTTAATTGCTGAGTTACATTGTTTATCGGTATATGTGTCTACTGGCATCTGTTTCTGCTTTACCGGTATTTGAATATTTATGTGCTCCAGTTTAAGATTGTATTGTGGATTAAATGTTATAATCTATTAAAAATTGATTCAACCCCCCCCTCTTAGTTGTTCACTATTTATCCAACCACTTCAACTTGGATTTATGTCAATAGATTTTGAATCCTACTTAAGGGATTTTCAACTCGGTTAGATTTTCCACACCTATGCTTCAAAACAAATGTATACATTTACAAAAAATAAACCCATTTCAAATGTCTTTGATTTAACTTTCCTTGACTATTCAAATACTATAAAGCTTGATGATCAGTAAATAAAACAAACTCCGTAGGCAAAATATAATGTCTCTATTTCTTTAATGCATATATAGAATAAAATCTTGATCATAAACATAATACTCCTTTGCATCATTCAAATTTTCACTTAAATAACTAATGTGTTTACCTTCTTGACTCATATTAGCTCCATTGGAATTGTCACTTGTATCACAATCTACTTGAAATACCTTATTAAAATCTGGAAGTGGCAAAGTAGGTTGTTATGAAGTTTATACTTCAACATATCAAAACTCTTTACTACTACTATAATCCACTTAATCTATTTTATATTCCTTCTCATTGTTTTGATTAGGGGTGCACAACTGCTACTTAAATTCTTAATAAATCTTCTGTAAAATCTATCCAGGCCATGAAAAAATCTCATCGCATTAACACTTTTTGGGATAGGCCATTCAAGGATAGCCTTTTGTTTTTGTGGGTCCATTTTAAGACCACCTATTGAGACAAAAAATCCTAGGTACACTAACTCATTTACAAAATTGCACTTCTTTAGGTTAATGAACAACTCCTATGTGGTCCTTAAGTAAGCTTACGTGATGGGAAATTAGGACCTATGTGAGGAAAAACTCCTATGTGGACCTTATGTAAGCTTAAGTAATGTGTAATTAGGACCCAGGTGGGGAAAAACCAAGGTGCAACACTTTAATTACACTAAGCCATGCTAGGTACTGGCTACTAGGCCATGCTAGATGGGTTCTGGCTACTAGGCCATGCTAGGTACTTGTGTACAAATGCAATGCAAGCTCTCTCAAATAAAGAAAGGGATATAACCCAGCGAGAAAAAACTCCCCCCCCCGTAAAAGAGAGATGAAAAAACAAAAGAAATCTCAAAGAAGAATGAGAAGGACAAAATCACATGTGAGGAAAAATGATAACATAATGATGAATGAATAGTACCAAACCAGTACTGAGAGGGGGGGTGAATCAGTACAGGCAAAAACTCAACCTTAAACCGGTTTGTCAACTAACACTTATGCACTGACGGACAAATAGCAACACCGGTCCTAGGGATCTCAGGCTTTTGCTTACCACAGTGGAATCTTCCATTTTACCACCTGCACTCTTGATATCTCCGACAACAGTTTTGATTCTAATACCATACTGTTGAATGGTTTCACCTTCAACCATTCACATGTCTTCAAACTTTCCTCTAAGGCTTTCTTCCTTAGCTTGTTTTACATGCTCATCACCTCCATAGATATTTTCAAGAGCATCCCATACCTCTTTGGGATTTACCTTATCTTGGACATCAATGAACTCAATATTAGATAAACTACTGATTAGGGCTTCCATGACTTGCCCATTCTCCCGTATCTCTCTCTTTTGATCATCGGTGAGAGTATCGGTAGGGGCAACATAGGGATTCTCAACATAGCTCCAGTGTTGAGCACCCATGCTTCTGATGTAAATCTTCATTCTATCTTTCCATATATTGAAATTTTCTTTGTTAAACTTTGGACCTTCCCTCTTCATCATTACAATAGGATCTTTCCCTCAAGCGGTTAAGCTTATAGCACAAAGGACCTGGAGGACGCTCTGATACCAATTGATAACTTAATGATGAACGAATAGTACCAAATCGGTACTGAGAGGGGGGGGGTGAATCAGTACAGGAAAAAACTCAACCTTAAACCGGTTTGTCAACTAACACTTATGCACTGACAGACAAACAACAACACCGGTCCTTCAATAGAGTTCAACCGACATAACCCAGTGTAACTAAGACGAGCAAAGACTGGTTGACACTTATCTTCTCATATAATCTAACTCTTCATTCCCATTTCACTCTAATGCATGAACAAGCAATCTACCATCAAAGATGTACATATTACAACAAGATCAACATGCATCACCACTTAATGAAAAAATAATCATAACATCACACATGACACACATATTTTTCACGTGGAAACCCAACTGGGAAAAACCACGGTGGGGATGAATACCCACAAGCTTGTTTTTGAACTCTTTGGAAGTCCGCTCTGTTAGGAGCCTTGTCCAGTTAAAGAAAGATACAATCGGTTTTGTTAGGGATCACCCGGTTAAGGGATGGCTACAATACTCGGTTAAGGGTTAAACCCTGTTAAGGGTACCTTGTTAGAGGATTTCAAGAACTCAATAGCTAAAGGATATCAACGATTCAGTAGCTTCGAGTTACCTTGTTAGAGGATTTTCAACAAGCCAGTTAAGGCTACCCTGTTAGGGGATTTCACAACTATTGAAGTAGTTAAAGATCAACAGGTATATCAATGACCTGATAATATCACTCAATGCCAATGCAGATCCACTTAAGCTCCTCTTCACCTTCTGCACTTACACTCTGCAGATATGACTTCTCTCCTCTGGTCTGGCAAGAATCACGTATCTCTTCTCTTAGATACACACACAACTTTTGCCAACAAACTCTGAAAGAATCACAACATTGACCTTATAGAAAATAGTTAGGTCAGAAGCATAAACCCTAAACCCTAAACCTAATTGGTTAAGGAATTCAAGCGGTTCAATCCTGATCATTGATCATACTATATTGAATGCAATAGGCTTGATCCAATCTCAAGACATTCTCCATCATTCGTTTTCCACCGATTTCATGGTGGCTGATAACCCATCACACGTTATCACCATTTATAGACTTCGCACATTCCTGAGGTAGATAGGAACACTCTTCTTTATGCAAGATCCTTCACGTGCACAAGGCCTACGTGGCAACACTATCTGTTCTTCGTTATCATGTTAACTTCATCACATAAAGATCATCGATTGAGTCACACAGGCTTAAGATACTCCAACTGGAAATCCTGAAGTGGAAACTACCTACCAACTGGTAATCATACAATGCTTCCATGTGCCGGTTCCCATGACTACATGCCGGTTCACCTTGACATGCTGGTTCACCTTGAACAAATATACCACTTTACTTTGGCATATATACCGGTTCTCTCTTCATATCACATATTGACATCAATGACAACATATAATATCATTATGTCCTCATACCAGTTCACATAATGCCAACAATCTCCCCCTTTGGAATTGATGGCAATATACAAAGATATCTTTCTGCAAACTCATCTTCTCCCCAATTTCTATCGATATCTTCTCTGCTACACTTCTTCTCCCCCTTTGACAACAATTCCAAAGTGGAGGCACAAATATCCCTGTTCTATTATGCTGCTCCCCCTGAGGAGTAGCATCCTTCAACACATCAATCAAAAAAAATTTGACTATGCAATACCTGACTGATGTGGAACAAATACTTTTAATTTACCTCCTGAAGGGGCAGTACCCCCAATTCACCTCTTAAATATACAAATGTAGTCTTTGGGAGAGGCTTGGTGAATATGTCTACTAACTGCTCCTTACTGGAAACATGTTCCAGTGCAATCTCTTTATTCTGAACCTTTTTCCCTCAAGAAATGATACTTAAGCTCAAAATGCTTGGTTCTAGAATGTAAAACCGAATTCTTTGAAATATTGATAGCACTTGTGTTATCACAGAATATACTTACCGGTTCAGATACAGGGATTTTGAAGCCATCTAAAACATGCTAAATCCAGATTGTCTGAGTGTGGTTCATGAAAGCTATAACATACTCCGCTTCCACTGTAGACTGAGAGATACAACTCTACTTCTTACTCATCCATGAGACCAGTCTACCACCGAGAAAGAATGCACCATTGGTTGTGCTTTTCCGATCATCCACATTACCTGCCCAATCAGCATCTGTGAATACTTTCAGGTTGAAATCATTGTTGTATGGGTACCACAATCCATAGTCAACTATTCCCTTTAGATACCTAAGAATCCGCTTGACTGCAACCAAGTGGGATTCTCTTGGATTTTTCTGGAACCTTGCAGTAATGCCAATTGCATGTGCAATTTTTGGTCTGCTATGCACTACATAATGCAACTTACCAATCATTGATCGATATTCCTTCTCATCAACCAATGTGGAATCATCCTCTTTTGATAATTTGCAACCGGTCACCATCAATGTACCAACCAGTTTGCTATCTTCCATGCCAAAGGTCTTCAACACCTCTTTGACATATTTGGACTGAGTGATAAAGATTCCATCTTTCATCTGCTGGATCTATAGTCCAATGAAGAACTTAATCTCCCCTATGAGTGACATCTCAAACTCTTCCTTCATCTCATCAGCAAAGTCATGACTCATCTTGTCATCTCCACCAAAGATAATGTCATCAACAAAAACTTCATAGATCAGGATATGATCTCCTTCAGATTTCAAGTAGATATTGCTATCTTCACTTGTTCTCTCAAATCCAATCTTCACAAGATGGGAATGTAGACGTTCATACCATGCTCTAGGTGCCTGCTTTAGACCATATATGGCTTTATGTAGCCTACACACCATATCACTATCTTCAGATAGGGAAAACCCATCTGGTTGCTCTATATACACCTCCTCTTCAAGTACACCATTTAGGAATGCAGATTTTACATCCATTTGATATACCTTGAATCCTTTAAAAGCTGCATATGCAAGAAGCATACGAACTCCTTCCAATTTGGCTATAGAAGCAAAGGTTTATCCATAGTCTTCTCCTTCTTCTTGAGCATATCCTTTGCACACCAATCTAGCTTTGTTCCTGATAACTGTGCCATCCTCATTCAGCTTGTTTCTGAACACCCATTTGGTGCCAATGACATTTTTATGTTCCGGTCTGGGTACCAAGGACCATGTACGATTTTTCTCTATCTGGTCAAGTTCCTCTTCCATTGCCTTGATCCAGTCTTCATCTTTATGAGCCTCTTGGAATGACTTAGGCTCAAATTTAGAGATCAAACATGAGTTTTCTCTGATCTTTCTTCTTGTAAGGATTCTTGCATCCTTATCTCCTATGATCTGCTTAGGATCATGATTTAGCTTGACATAATGAGGAACAGTCTTGATTGGTTCTTCTTTCTTTTCCTCTTCATCCTCATCTTCATCAGTATCAACATTCACCAGTTCAGGAACACTGTTACTGGTACTTGGTTGACTAACAACCGGTTCCCAGAAGATTGCAACCGGTTCATTTATAGCTTGCTCACTACCTATTTCTTCCAGTTTCTTAGAGGTTTCATCAATTCTCACATCGATACTTTCCATAATTCTCTGAGTCCTATTGTTGAAACACTTGAGAACTTTACTCTTGGTGGAATATCCTAAGAATATTCCCTCATCACATTTAGCTTCAAACTTGCCCTGATGTTCACTCCTCTTGATGTAACATTTGCTACCAAATACCCTAAAGTAGCTAACCACATGTGTCTTACTTGTCCAATACTCATAAGGAGTTTTATCCTTACCTTTCTTGATGAGTACCCGGTTCATTGTGTAGACTGCAGTGCTTACCGCTTCTCTCCAAAAGGTGTGAGCTACTTTTCCTTGAATCAACATGGTTCTAGCTACTTCAACCACAATCCGGTTATTCCTCTTTGCTAGGCCATTCTGCTGTGGAGTCCGGGGGGCAGACAGTTGCCTCTTGATGCCAAATTCTTCACAATACTTATTGAATTCACTGGAAGTGAATTCCCCTCCTTGATCAGTTCTGAGACACTTGATCCTTTTACCACTTTCCTTCTCCACTAATGCTTTGAAAGCTTTGAACTTCACAAAGGCTTCAGACTTGTCTTTCAAGAATATGACCCACATCATTCTTGAGCAGTCATCAGTGAGAATCATGAAGTACCTATTACCCTGCACACTTCTAGTTTTCATAGGACCACACAAATCAGTATGCACAAGATCAAGCAAGTTGTCAACAGTGAAAGATTTACCTTTAAAGGTTGAGGAAGACAATTTCCCCAATTGACACTCTCTGCACAAGGTATTATCCAGTTTGCTTAGCACCGGCAACCCTCTAACTACCTTGATCTTACTAACCTTCACAATGTTATGAAAGTTTACATGGCAGAGTCTCCTATGCCATATCTAGATATCATGAAACTTAGACATAAGACATGTACTTATATTTGCATTCAGATGAAATAGGTTACCTTTGGTCTGCATGCCGGTGGCCACCAATTCACCATCTTTTCCTTTGATTCTGCAGATTCCATTCTTGAATTCCAGAGTGAGGCCACTGTCATTCAGCTGGGCAACACTCAGAAGGTTGTGTCTGAGACCATCAACCCAATACACATTGTCAGCACTACACTTTCCATTCAGAGAGATGGACCCTTTTCCTTTAACCATACATGGTGCATCATTGCCAAAATGAACCACACCACCATCATACTCTTCCAAGGATAGAAACTTGCTCCGGTCACCAGTCATATGGTGTGAGCAACCACTATCAATAATCCACTCATTGGAATTATCAAAGCGGGAGACAAGAGCCTTCTTGTCTGACACATCTTCCTTTACAACAACAAACACAATGTCTTCATTCTCTTCATCTTTTGATTCCTCATTTGTGACACCTTCATCAACTACAACAAAACAGTTTCTCCGGTTTCCTCCTTTGAATTTTCTGAATCTTTCCAGTTTATCCTTGTTGTCACTATTAGGACAGTTCATAGCAATATGTCCTATTCGGTTACACCAAAAAAATTTCAAAGGGAGCTTACCTCTGTATTTACCGGTTCCTTTTGGAAATTTCCTAGCAAGAAGAGCTTCAAATTCCATCAGAAACTCCTCATCATCCATTACTCTGCTATGTCTTGGTTCACCACTAGTGCTTGCTTCTTTTCCTTTCCTGGATGGTACAACAGAAGCTCTAAAAGCTGATTTAGTCTTTTGAACACTGCCATCAAAACTAATTAGCTCATAGGCTGTCAACTTTGCTATGATGGAGTCCAAGGATACCTTAGTCTTGTCTATTGATCTCAGCTCCTGAATAGCAACAACCCTTATTGCATAGACCGACAATAAGGATCTCAGGACTTTGCTTACCACAGTGGAATCTTCCATTTTACCACCTGCACTCTTGATATCTCTGACAACAGTTTTGATTCTAATACCATATTGTTGAATGGTTTCACCTTCAACCATTCACATGTCTTCAAACTTTCCTCTAAGGCTTTCTTCCTTAGCTTGTTTTACATGCTCATCATCTCCATAGATATTTTCAAGAGCATCCCATACCTCTTTGGGATTTACCTTATCTTGGACATCAATGAACTCAATATAAGATAAACTATTGATTAGGGCTTCCATGACTTGCCCATTCTCCTATATCTCTCTCTTTTGATCATCGGTGAGAGTACCGGTAGGGTCAACATAGGGATTCTCAACATAGCTCCAGTGTTGAGCACCCATGCTTCTGATGTAAATCTTCATTCTGTCTTTCCATATATTGAAATTTTATTTGTTAAACTTTGGACCTTCCCTCTTCATCATTACAACGGGATCTTTCCCTCATAACATAGAGGACCTGGAGGACGCTCTGATACCAATTGATAACTTAATGATGAATGAATAGTACCAAACCGGTACTGAGAGGGGGGAGGGGGCTGAATCAGTACAGGCAAAAAATCAACCTTAAACTGGTTTGTCAACTAACACTTATGCACTAATAGACAAATAGCAGCACCGGTCCTTCAACAGAGTTCAACCGGTAGAACCCAGTGTAACTAAGATGAGCAAAGACCGGTTGACACTTATCTTCTCATATAATCTAACTCTTCATTCCCATTTCACTCTAATGCATGAACTAGCAATCTACCATCAAAGATGTACATATTACAACAAGATCAACATGCATCACCACTTAATCAGAAAACAATCATAACATCACACATGACACACATATTTTTCACGTGGAAACCCAACTGGGAAAAACCACGTTGGGGATGAATACCCACAAGCTTGTTTTTGAACTCTTTGGAAGTCTGCTCTGTTAGGAGCCTTGTCCGGTTAAAGATAGATACAATAGGCTCTGTTAGGAACCGATCCTGTTAGGGATCACCCAGTTAAGGGATGGCTACAATACTCGGTTAAGGGTTAAACCCTGTTAAGGGTACCTTGTTAGAGGATTTCAAGAACTCAATAGCTAAAGGATATCAATGATTCAGTAGCTTCGAGTTACCTTGTTAGAGGATTTTCAACAAGCCAGTTAAGGCTACCCTGTTAGGGGATTTTACAACTGTTGAAGTAGTTAAAGATCAACAGGTATATCAATGACCTGATAATAACACTCAATGCCAATGCAGATCCGCTTAAGCTCCTCTTCACTTTCTGCACTTACACTTTGCAGATATGACTTCTCTCCTCTGGTCTGGCAAGAATCACGTATCTCTTCTCTTAGATACACACACACAAATGTTGCCAACAAACTCTGAAAGAATCACAACATCGACCTTATAGAAAATAGTTAGGTCGGAAGCATAAACCCTAAAACCTAAACCTAATAGGTTAAGGAATTCAAATGGTTCAATCTTGACCGTTGATCATACTATATTGAATGCAATAGTCTTGATCCAATCTCAAGACATTCTCCATCGTTCGTTTTCGACCGATTTCATGGCAGCTAATAACCCATCACACGTTATCACCGTTTACAGACTTCGCACATTCCCGAGGTAGATAGGAACACTCTTCTTTATGCAAGATCCTTCACGTGCACAAGGCTTACGTGGCAACACTATCTGTTCTTCGTTATCATGCTAACTTCATCACATAAAGATCACTGATTGAGTCGCATAGGCTTAATAAACTCCAACCGGAAATCTTGAAGTGGAAACTACCTCCCAATCAGTAGTCATACAATGCTTCCATACAATGCTTCCATGTGTCGGTTCCCATGACTACATGCCGGTTCACCTTGAACAAATATACCGCTTTACTTTGGCATATATACCAGTTCTCACATATGTCAGTTCTCTCTTGATATCACATATTGATATCAATGACAACATACAATATCATTATGTCCTCTACCGGTTCACATAATGCCAACAAAAAAGTCCCTCCCATAAGGGAGGAGATAGACTATGAAACCTCCCTTCAATGTAGAATCTCCTACAAGATGTTTCAATGATATCAAACAAGTTACCTCCTCATTAGGAAGAAATAGAGCCAATGTTACACCAAGAATGTCAAAGTGTGACAAAACCAAGTACCATTGTTGATGAAGAACTGGTGACGAATCACTCACTGCAACATGATAGAGATCAAGCACATAGACACATGTATCTGCATCAACTCGATACGCAAACCATATACATTCTCAACTAGAGACATGTACCAAGTCTCACAAGATAGTTTCTAACCTACTAAGTATAGGAGGATTACATCAAATAAGTCATCAATGACAAAGTACAAATGAAGTGTGGCACTTTATTTTAGTCTGTTACAACATAGCTCAAGCAAGAGATTACAATATTATATGACAATGATGCCAATCTAGAAACACAAAAATGATGATGCCACCAAGAAAGTTCCTACAAATGATTACTAAAATAACACTCTAATTCGGATGTCACCAAGAAGAAAAGAGGACAACTAGCCCCCCTTGCTTGCTGGTTGGAAGATGAATGATCTTTGAAAATAGGTATGATAGGTGGAAAATAAAATATGTTCCCTAATTTTCTTATTAATATGCAAATTTGTGTTAAAGAAAACTTAAAAAATCTTAGTTAAAACATTATGAAAAACAAAATTTTAAAAAACTATAGAAGAAATAGGTTTTGAAGGGACCCAAAACCCTTTAACAAAGAACTACAGAAAAAAGATACAATAAGATATGCCATTTCCACCACAGCCCAAAGATAGCAAAAAACCAACACAAAGCCAAAAACACGGAAAGAGACAACAAAAAGGAAGAAACTAGTACAAGTTTTTAAGGACCTTAGCAGCCTTAGTTTCCAGCTGAGTCATATTTAGTTCAATCTTCTTCAGCTCTTGAATATCCTGTTTAGCATTTTTCTTCCTTAGATTAGCTCTGGTTCTCTTGCAAGGTCCCACCATTTCCTCAGGATGTTTATCTAGCACTTCCACATCCACTGTAGATCCTTCCTGATAGATGGCTTCAATCTTTCCAACCATGGTATATAAAATCTCAACCAAGTCCTTAACCACTTTCTGACTGAAGGTAACCAAAGATATCAAATTCTGACCAATTTTCTGGTATTTATTCTCCATCTTACTCAATCTACCTTGAAAGTCTTTATTGAGTTTTTCCTCTAGCTCAGAAATCCTCGAGTCATAGTCTTTATTAAGATCTATTTGTTTGAATTTTAAACTTTTTTGGGGCTCCTAAGGTCCTTAAATTTGAGTTTGAAACTTCATTGGAGAAGTTTCTTGGGACAAAAACTTTAATATCTTCCAAACAATGTAGTATACTAAGATGATTCTTTCACCAATCATTTTAATTTTTAATTTCGCTCCTTGAAGTCAATTTTCATGTACATACAAACCCAAATAGGTCGACTTACTAAAAATAGTAGGTGAATATTTTTGTTGTTTCAAGCTTCTTACTATCCCACACCTCGTAAGTGTCATCATGGGCTCCAAAACAACTAAAGAAAGATACAAAAAAAGTAAAATACAATATTTTTGGGTGATGCATGATTGCCCTTACATTGTTGGATTCTCTTGCATCAGACACCTAGGGTAATTTGAGAAGTGACCTTGTGACAACTCAGGTGTTTTAGGAAAACCATGACAACCAATCTCAACCTTAGATAACCATGATGAATCCTCAACAAGCCGTCCTCTTCACTTGACCAAATACTCCTCATATTACTTGTTTCTTGTGCTTCTACTCACATGGCTATCCAAGATGTCTTCTATCTCCTTGTTTTTTGAAGTGGTTGCTAGAATATTCCACTACGCTTTTACTTATTTATTTTCAATGCCTCCTTCATTATACACTGTCAGATCTAAATTATTAAACAAAGATAAAAATTTAAGTCCACTTCACAACTCTACCTTACAGCCATTTCCCATATCATGCTTCTTCAGGATTCTGCATGGCCCAAATTCCTTCATCTGCAACTTATTATATGTTCTTATGGGAAACCTCTTTTCTCATATTGAACATGATTTCATCTCCAATATGAAATTCCTTATATCTCCTCTTTTGATTCACCCTAGCCTTGTACTAAACATTCATCTTATTAATAAGCTTTCTAACCTCTCCATACAAATTCTTCAGGTGTTGTGCAAAGTCTTTAATTTTGACACTCTTATCTTCTCCTTTATCCATCTTCCTTACCTTTTAACTAGTTCTTGAAATACTTTCATATACAATTTGGAGGTGGTTTATCAGTTCTCCTTTTAACATAATTGTATACAAAGTTTGCTTATAGGAAAATAAAATCCTATCCCTTGGTCTTATCTCCTACTCAGCGTCTTATTAGGTTACCCAAACTCCTATTATTTTTGTTTTCCCATAGGTTTACGGATAGTGTGTTGAACTAAACTTTAAATATGTCTTCAACGTTTTTGGCAATGTCCTCTAGAAATAACCAACACACTTGGCATCTTGATATGAAACTATGCTATTTGGTAGACAATGAAGTCTCACCACCTCTCTGAAAAATAACTCTGCAACATGAACAACATCATTAATCATCTTATAAGGAATAAAACATGTCATCTTTGAGATTATGTCTACTATCTCAAAATTTGAATCATGTCCTCTTTGATTCCTTGGTAAACCAAACACAAAATCCATACTCATATCCTCGCATGGCATCTCTAGTATGGGTAATGGGTAATATAGCCCTATAATATGCCTAGTTCCTTTTTCCATCTAGCACACTGCACAAATTTATTCACAATTTTCTATAATTGTGACGAATAATAATGTTCTCCCACAAGTGCAATGGTCTTATCATGACCAAAATGTCCTGCTAGTCCTCCACTATGCTTTTTCCTTAATCAGGTCTCTCTCATGGAACTTCTTGGAATGCACAATTAGCTTCCTCTAAACAACATACCATCTTGGATTATGCAATCCAAGCACTTTGTTATATGCAATGTAGCTGGATACACACAAGCTTTCCAAGCTTCTGCAAAATCAGGATCCTTTGGATACAAACTCTTGAATTAATTGAACCCAACCACTTCAACTTGGATTTATGTCAACGAATTTTGAATCCTACTTAAGGGATTTTCAACTCTGTTAGATTTTCCACACCTATGATTCAAAACAAATGTATACATTTTCAAAAAATCAACCCATTTCAAATGTCTTTGATTTAATTTTCCTTGACTATTCAAATACTATAAAGCTTGATGATTAGTAAATAAAACAAACTCCTTAGGCAAAAGATAATGTCTCCATTCTTTAATGCATATATAGAATAAAATCTTGATCATAAACATAATACTCCTTTGTATCATTCAAATTTTCACTAAAATAACTAATGTGTTTACCTTCTTGACTCATATTAGCTCCATTGGCATTGTCACTTGTATCACAATCTACTTGAAATACCTTATTAAAATCTGGAAGTGGCAAAGTAGGTTGTTATGAAGTTTCTACTTCAATATATCAAAACTCTTTGCTGCTACTATAGTCCACTTAATCTCTTTTCTATTCCTTCTCATTGTTTCAATTAGGGGTGCAAAACTGCTACTTAAATTCTTAATAAATCTTCTGTAAAATCTATCCAGGCCATGAAAAAATCTCATCACATTAGCACTTTTTGGGGTAGGCCATTCAAGGATAGCCTTTTGTTTTTGTGGGTCCATTTTAAGACCATCTGTTGAGACAAAAAATCCTAGGTACACAAGCTCATTTACAAAATTGCACTTTTTTGAAAACATTAATAACTAAATATTACTAAATAAAAAATTTTAAATTTAAAGTTTTTATTTATTAAAACAATTTTAAAGTTTTATTTGAAAACATAAGAAACCATTTTAAATTTTAAAGTTTTTACTTTAAAAAATTTATTAAAAAATATTATAAATATATTATAAAGAAATTAAAAAAAATTAAAAGGGCCAATTTATAAAAAAACATTAAAAAAACATTATAAAGAAATTTAAAAAAATTAAAAGGGCCATGTAGGACTACAGTCTCTGTGTCCTGTAGGATACCTTGCGGGCCATAGTACTCTATAGGGCCATAGTACTCTATAGTACTTTATGGGGCCACAGTGCTATGTGGTACGTGTACGGTACTGTAGTACCACTAATATTTTTTAATAAAAATAAATAAAAAAATGAACACCCCAACTTATTTAAATTCATTACTTTTCATGCGAATTATAAAAAAAATCTATTAATGCAGAAAAATAAAAAAATTAATTTTTTAAATTAATTTTTATTAAAATCATACTTGCGTCAGTTTGTACTCTCATAATAATGGTGACTAGGGGGTGATTTTTTCTTCAGCTCTAGGTGAAACTGGCTGATTTTGACAAATTCAGAATCAATTTTAGGGTTCTTGAACCTTCTGAGTGTGATGTCAAGGTCAATTTAGACCTGAAATGCTAAAAAATTACAGGTTCCTGTCAGATCTGGTAACCACCTTCCACCTTCAAATGTTGTATATTTTGCCTCTGATGTCCAATTTAGATCAAACAAAACATGATTCTTACTTTCTTGAACCTTCCTAGTCCAATGGTGGCCTTATATTTTACCAAGAAAGCTCCAATTTAGACCTGCAACAAAAAAACCACAAATCAAAACTCCAAAATTGCTCCAAAAATCTCTCCAATGGCACTCTAAAAACTCTAATACCATGTAAGATTTGGCTATGAAGGTGGCTATGAAGGTAGCCACCCAAGATCTAGAGGCTAAATGGAAATGACAATAATAAGAGAGAATAAATGTGACAAGAATAAACCATATTCTCATCAATGATGCAACACAAATGGATCAATTGAATGATTATTACATAGGAGACCCCTTGGTTATATAGCCAAGGTGACAACATAAGAGTGCATAAGATTAAGATAAGTGTCATAATCTTATGACATGAGAAAAAAAGTGAAAATCTATCATCCCACCTAAAGTGGAAAAGTGTTAGTGTGCTAACACCACTAAAGGTAGATCACCCACCAAAGGTGGAAAAGTGCAACCACAAAAAGGTGGATATGATAATGTGATAAAAGCACTAAAGGTAGAGACATTGCATAAAGTGAAATTGATAGCATGATAAGTCCACCTAAAGTGGAGATGCTCCAACAAAACCTATGTGGTCGCCAAGTAAGATTAAGTGATCTGTAATTAGGACCTAGGTGAGGAAAAACCAAGGTACAACACCTTAATCACACCAACAATGGGAAACTTGTACATTACCCTCAAGTCTTCTATTTGTCCTCCCTTGATGTTGGGGATACTCATAGGATATATGTCCTTCTTCTTTACACTGGAAACATGTTCCATCAAAGCCTCCTCTTCCCATTCGTTGTACTCTTCCTCTACCTCTTTTATCTCCATTATTTTGACCATGAGGACGATAGGCATTATTTCCCTTCTGATTTTGACTGCTACCAGATTCTTCATTCTTCTTCTAGTATTCATTTTTACGTCCATAAGATTATCCCCCAGTGTTTGCATCATAAATTCTTCCATTTTACTTGCTCTCAAATTTCTTGTTAAGCTTGTCTTCTACCTTCAAAGAAAATTGATATGCATCTTCAAAAGTAGACAATCTTACCAAACTTGACTCTTCTTGAATACTAGGCTTTAACCCATTCATGTAACAAGAAAACTTCTCCTTGTTGGCCTTAGAATGGATTGTTTTAATCAAGACTAGAACTCTTCTATATACTCTTTGATGGATTTTCCCGCTTGCTTCGACCTTTGCAACTTATTCAACAAATAAAGCTCAACAAGAATGAATTGTCTCTTCAATTTTTCCAACATCCAATCCCATCTCATTATTTTCTCTTTCCCTCTTCCATTTCTTTCTAATTGAACTTCTTTCCACCAAATATTGGCTTGAAGTCTTAGCTTGGTCTTTACAAACTTGATGCTCTACGTATCTTCAACTTCTTCATACTCAAAAAATTCTTCCATATCATTGATCTAATCGATCAACTCTTATGGATTACGATTTCAATAAAATGTGGAAAATTCAATATTTGGCCTTTTCCCAATGTTGGAAATGGCCTTCAAAAACCTAGCCTCATCAATATCTCTGGTTGCTTTTTTAACTGTTTCAAACTAGCCTTATTTTTTATTTTCATCCTCACTTTCATCTCTTTCCCTAATATCAAATCCTCTATTTAGCTACTCTTAGAGTGCTTGAACTTATCTCTAGAGGGCTCTAAAACCCTCTTCTATCATAACAACATTTCTTCCACCACGGTTCCTTCATGGAGGCATTTTTCTCACTTTTATCATAAACCCACAACCATAGTCCTAGTGTAAACTGGATTATGTTTGGTGATCTATTTACACACTCATGAACTTCTACTCTAATACCACTTGATGAAGTGTACTCCCCTTACAAACCTAGACACACAACAATAACAAAGAAATAAACAAAAAATGCAAGAAAGAAACACTTAATTTCTATTATCCTAATGAGATGAGAATTACAACATTTAAAAAATCACATGCTACAACCACATGGTCTCAATTACAAAGAAAAATAAACTCTCTAAGAAAACCCTACAATCTAGAGCCAAAATTTGTATTGATGGATTTGTCTCCCTATAAACCTCAGTTCAACTCTTTATCTAGAACTAATAACCGCCTTAAAATATTCTCGAAAGTGTAACTTTTCTTATTTTTGGTGCCCAACGGCTGAATGGTTCATTTTCTTGCCTAGGTGGATTTTTAATTAAAAACTTAAGTTTTTGTGCCACAACTTTTGACTCGAATTTCTAAATTGCTATTATAACATATAATTGGAAGCTTGTGAAGAGATATACAATGTTGGATTCATCTAAAGATCTATTTGTTTGAATTGCAATTTTTTGGGGGACTTCTAAGGTCCTCAATTTTGAGTTTGGAATTTCATTAAAGAAATTTCTTGGGACATAAAAATTAATATATTTTAAACGATGTGAGATATTGAGATGATTCTTTCACCAATTAATTTATTTTTCAATTTCACTACTTGGGGTCAATTTTCATGTCCATACGAACCCCAATATGTCAACTTAATAAAAAATATCAGGTGAATATGTTTGGCCATTTCAAGATTCTATCTATGTTACACCTTGTAAGTGTCATCATGGGCTCCAAAACAACTAAAGAAAACTATAAAGCAAAAGGAAAATACTATATTTTTGGCTGATGCAAGATTGTCCTTACACCACTGGATGGTCTTGCATTAATCCCAAGCTCCCTAAACATTATAGAAAACAAAAGATGCACCAAGATTTGCTTAAAATTTACCAAGATATCATTAGGGTGAAGGTCCTTCCAAATTTTGTTATCCTTTGAGTAGCAAGAACTATTTTTTCCAATAACTATTTTTTGTAGTTTAGAGCTCTTCATATTTATAGAACACATTTTTTTTTTGGTAGCCCAAGGTGTTCCTATGACCCCTTTGGGGCAAATTGAATTGAGACTAGTTCTCAAGGATGTTGACAACTACCCATAAGCTACTTCCATTGAGTGATCAAAGGTGGCAATCAACCTCGAGATATCATGGACCTAAAGCAAATTCACTCAAACAATTACACCACCCTCTAAGATTATAGAATACATGTTATATCCAAAGAAACACCTATAGTTTTGAGATTCATCAAATCCATAACCCCCCAAGTTTTTAGAAAGGCAACACCAAAAACACTTTAAAACATATCTATTTTACTAACCTATTCAATCAAACCATAAAAATCACCTAACCATCTTTAAAAAAGTTTTCAAATTGAGAACTACCAAAAATTCATACAAAAACATAATAGATATAAATTGATAACAAAACCTTTTGATACACTTCAACTCTACAAGTAAGGTAAAATAAATTCCCCTACCACTCGGTGTTCTATTTTTAATTTTAAGGTACATCTAATCCCATATATCTTTGTGGCAGCGATCCACAATAAAGGTGTATCTAAATATCTAGTTCTATTTTGTTAGGTCTCTCTAATCCCATTTAAACTACTGAACTATTTAGGTTGGTCTAAGATTCAACTAAGAATAGTAGACTAGCTAGAAAATGTTGGTGTGAATATTTCTTTTACTAGACACAAGTTTACTTTGTGTCCTATTCATACCTAGTTAATTAAGTTTATTTTAAGGATAACTTCCAGTTGTCTCATGCCATGTATATATGACACTTATTAGGACACTTTTGACATGCACACATACTAATTTCTTCCCACCCCAACTAAATCTAATGAAACCTAAGAAAAAAAAGCATTGGTCTCATCCTTGTGTAGGTATCATGTATACAATGGTGTGTGATAGTGCCAATTAATAAAACTTCTTGTCTAATACTTGTATGTGCAAGTATGCAAGTATGATCAATGTACATGTGTATTATATTGTAATAGAAATATGCATTTTCAGGAACTTCTGTCTTATGGATGTTTATGCTAGATTTGGATATCAAAAATATTGTAAAACCTAAAGGAATTAACCACTAAAACCCTGGTCCAACAATGAATCCAACATAAAACCAATGAAGAACCTAAGATCATGCAAGAACACAAAATAAAAAAGAATTATACCATTAGCTTTCTCCAAGGGCTTTTCTTTATTGTCCTCCTATCTCCATTGATCATTCTTGATATTGTTGCTCTCAAATTTTAAGTTTACACAAGAGCTCAATAGAGAATGGATTTGGTTGAGTATGCAATTTGGTAGAGTGTAGGTACTTGATCACTTTCTTCTTATTGAAAGAGAGAGTAAGAGGTCTCTTTTATAGAGAGAACCCTAGAAATGGAGGGCTAGGATTAAGAGGTGGAAGGATAAATGGTCGACTTAGATTAGACAGGTAGGTATAGGAAATACAAAAAACATTCGAGAGGTGGTTAAAGGTAAATTAAGAGATGAATGCCACTTGTGATCAAGAGAAAAGGCTAATGAATTAATTAAATAAATAAAGATTTATTTAATTAATAAAAGAGGTGGGGAAAATTAAATAAATATTTTTTATTTAATTTAGGGAAAGGATAATTTAAATAAATTAAAATCTATTTAATTAATGGAAGGCTTAGGATAAAATAATAAAATATTTATTTGATTAAGTTAGGACAATTTTAGGTGTCTACATTTTGCCACTCTTTGAGACAATGCAACTTGTTACATTGTTTCAGGAAAATATTACAGTGATATGATAGGCTGCCCCTAGTAAGGAAGAAGGCATTCCGCCTTCAGAGATTGGGTGAAAAATTTGCAAAAAATTCAGACAATCTCTTAATAGCAAAAAGGGATAGGAAAGGCTAAGCAAGAGGATAGGTGAAAAAGGCCAAGAACGGGCTAAAATGGTGTCTCAGGGGATCATGGTGACCACATGTACTTAGGGTTATCACACCTATAAATAGGAGGGTTGGATAGGGGCCACCTCATTTGCATCCATCACTTTCATTAATCAAGATGCAAAGTGAAAGAGAGAGAGCAAGTGCACCAGTGGAGCTATGGTAGAGAAATTCCATAGACTCGAGCAGGTCCAACAACACGAGTAACCAAAGGAGTACAAGGAGATGGTAAGTACATTCTTGCCATTTTGATTTCATACATTTATGGTATCATAAATAGGTCTAGGAAGTAGGTTTCCAAAAACATAACAATAGGGTAAATACCAAAAATGCGTATGTGTTGGGTCTTAGCACGCCTATGTTAGGTTTTGGTGTGTTTATGTTAAAAACATGTTTTTGCTAGGTAAAAGTGTGTTTATTTCAAAAATGAGTATAGGATCCATGAAAGCGTGTGTGTGTCAAATAGTGATGCATTTATGTTGCTAGTGCGTATATTCCAAGGATAATTGTGTATGTGGTTTTTTTATGTGTATGTGTGCAACAGTGGTGTATGCATGCAACAATGACACATATATGTGTCTAAATGTGTTATTGCATAGTCAAAGTGCATTTTTGGTTTTGCAACATCTATGTGATAAACATTAGTGTGTACATTGTCAAATTAGGGGCAAAATAGGTTGTCACTATGATAAATAGAAGTGACCAGTAGGATAGGCAATTGGATTGATGACATCTAACAGTTGCCCTAACATAATAGATTACAGAGCAATAGATGAAGCTGATAAATCTGATGAAGTTGCTAGGTAAAAGTCACAAAGCTTGACTAAAGCTAATAAATATTGACACTGATGTGATTGATTTTGTGATTGTAGGCTGATTTAGCACCCCTAAATTCTTCCAAGAGGTTTCAAAGGACTTAGATATTGAGGCTATAGTTTACAGAGGATGACCATCTGACATTATTAGCAGTGGAGCTATGGCATGCGACCTTGATGCCCAAGATTTAGATGAATATTAGTTTTCTATTTGCATTGGTTGAGAGACGACATAGTGAACACTGTACATTCCACCTACCAATGAGCGAGATGTATGTTACCTTAGAGGATGTTTAATCAAATTATGTTGATTTTGATTCACAAAGAGCTAGTGGTGTATGACCAATAGGGAAACAATGTGGATGCTTTGTGTTGAGTGTTTGATTTTGAGAACTTGGAGATCCGAGGTAGTCATGTTAGTTGGGATGAGATGTATGAGTGTGGTTTTGTTGGATCGGTTCAGGTAGCATTCATCGGTGGGGTTATCAATGACTACATCTATCTAGATTGGATGACCTGTGGCATGTCCATTAGATGGGACATGGCTATGGATATGGCGTTGACTCAAGGTACATAGTTCACTTGGGGGCCTTGTCTACTGGCTCATTTGTACCATGATCTTCACTAGTTCATATACTTAGGAGGATGCAAAATCTCAGCATGGGTGACGTTGTTACAGATTTGGACCTTTGAGCATATATCAGTGACTAGAATCATTTGTTACATGGGTTGTGGGGAAGGAGATCCCTATTTTCACATGTATAGTATGATCATCCCCATCCATGGCTTGGGAAGATGGACTATTGGTGCTACTTGATAGATGATATCGATACGACGAATGAAAACCATACTTGGACTATGAGCCTTGGGAGGAGGAAAATAGAGAGCTCCCCTACTGCTACCAAATGAGATGTCTTATTGGATGCATGACTTATATCATTGAGAGACACTTGCCAGATAGGGTGTCTCGACAATTCGACATGATGCAAGAACAACCACTGGGATCAACAAAGTCTGGGAGGACACGATGAGAGATACCTCAGTGTGGCCCATACCTATATTATGAGGTTGTTGTAGCTAAGTTTTAGGTATTAACACCAATACCATGGGACCTATGATTGGGCGTGGGAGATGTAAGAATGACACTTGATTATGAGGCCTATTTCGAGGAACACCCCTTTTCTAGACTTATAGGTGTTGGAGAGTTGATGCCCCAGATAGAGGATGATACAAATGGGAAGACACTAGTGAGGAGGTGAAGGAGGAGAGGGAGGAGGAGTGATTTAGAAGGGAATGATGATGATGATGATGGTGGTAGATGTGGGAGACCACCCAAGCCATCACAAGGGAGAGGAGGACAAGGCTGACCTAGGTCATGAGTAGCATCACTATAGGTACACACATTTTTAGAAGAGGTAGGAGCACATGTATAGGTTGCTCCATAGATATAGGTTAAGGAAACACCTCCCTAAGCTGAGGGGGAGGTGGGACAAGGTTGGGATACAAAATGATAGGATTAGCCTACTCAAGGATATGATTGGGGATGGGAGGGTAGGTTTAAGCAACCTCAAGGAGGACATGGTTGGGGTTGAGATGAGCCTGATGATTTTGGGTCTTGGAGAGCATGTATACAAGTTTTGGAGGGGTAGGTGTAGACACTTATGTCCAAGTGAGATGCAACCATAAAGAGATATGGTTGGGCAAATGAAGTTTTGGAGATATCTAGGGGTACATGGCTTACTACTTATCAAGTTGCCATTAGTTTCATGCCAAATTTATTCTATATACTCTAGTCGGTTATCTCTACTGAGATATTCAGTCGATATGCACAGTCTAGTCGGTTATTGAAGAAAGTAGTCTCAAAATGTAGTATACATCGAGCTATCTACCGAGTATCATTTCATGTCTACCAAGCAGCAAAGATGACACACTGAGTTGATATACACCGAGTGAAACATGTTACCAGATTCATTGAACCTGGACATACATATGAAAACATGTTACAAGATCGAGGCACATCTAATTGTTATCACATTGGAAATTGCACTTAAAGATTGTGTATGATTTTGAGGTCATCTAACCAATGAAATAATTTGCATGGTTATTCATTCGATAAATCATATTTGTAAGATTGAAGCAATGAATGGATCACCATCATAAGAGATCTATTTATACAACATGAGTTAAGAATTAAACATGTGTGTGCATGAGTGTAAGAAGACTGTTACAGAGACACAGAGGTCACCGAGAGGGTTTTCAGAGAACAGTCGAAGAACAGAGTAAATAGAAGGGTTTATCGAGTTACTGTATGGGTTATCGAGGTATGCTATAAGCAAGGTAACTTATTCTAAGCACATAGAATCTTCTCTAACATTCCAGATGTAAAGTTGCAGATATTTGTAATGATTTTATTGTAATATTTTGAAGTTTTAAGAGAAACCTTTAACAGGGTAAAAGACTCTAATCAAGTCTATAAATTGTAAAGCCTCTAACCAGGTGCAACATTTAGATGAAGTGTTGTGAAATCCTTTAGCAAGGTAGATCTAATAGATCTTGTTACTCCTAACAGGGTAAGCTATCAGAAATAGCTAAACATGTAGCTCTAACCGAGCACTCTTTATTATTGCAGTAGTGAAGTTGTGGGTGCCATCCCCACCGCAGTTTTTCTCTCTAACCAAAAGTTTCTGCATAACCAAAATATATGTGTTATGGAGTGAATCATGTATGATTGTTATCTATTTGTTTTGGATTTATATTATGTTACTGAACTATTCAGTTTATGCATAACATTAAAGTTATTATTCAAGAAAAGTTTTGGAGTACTGATTCACCCCTCCCCTCTCAGTACATTAGCTTTCCATATTGGGCCTAACAATTGGTATCAGAGCTTGAATCTTGGAAAAGGATTTAACTACGTAAAGAGAAAGATCTTATCAATGGAAGGCTATAAACAATCTCGGAGGATTGTATATCTGCAAGAAGAACTGGATCATGCTAATCAAGTAATTGCAGACATGCAAAGACAAATGCAAAAATCTTTGAAAGTAAGAAGAAGATTATCTGATGATTTGTAGGATTCTCAAGAGTTAGTGGAACAAATTGAGACATCATCTGAGAACAACATATCTGAAGAAACTGAAGAAATGATTGGAGTATTGAAAGAAAAGAATAAAGCACTAGCTGATCAACTGAAAGCAATGAAAAGAGAACATGAACATTTCAGCACACAGATGACTGAAAATCTTGATGCATTAAGGACAGCCGAGGATAAAGTAAGAGATCTAGAAAGAGAGAAACAACAACTTGAAGTCTTAGTATCTGATAAGAATGATGAAATCACAAGGTTGACTGGAATTCAACAAAACCTGACAGATCAACTAGGTTATGCACATCATGAAGCAATTCTGAAAAATGATGAGAATCAATCATTGAAACTTGAAGTATCAAGGTTGACCGATGAACTTGAAACAGAGAAGAAATCCAAAGAAACACTCAAGAAGAGTTATGAAGCATCAAAGATGTTGGATGAGCAACTGAATACAAGAAGACCCAACAAAGATGCTAGACTCGGTTACAAAGGAAAAGACTCTACCGAGAAGGGAATTCATACTACCGAGAGAGGAGAATCATCAAAGCAAGCCGGAAACAAGAATAACATCAAAAGAAAGAAGCCTATTTGCAACTACTATGGAAATCAAGGTCACACTGCGAACATGTGCCAAATTAGAAAAGGTAAGCAACCGAATGTCACTAAGTCCAAAGGTTATTGTTACAATTGCAATAAATATGGTCACACATCTAATCAATGTAGGACAAAGTATGTTAACAATTATCAAAATGTTTTGTAAAAACTGCAATAGATATGGACATAGTACCGAGAAGTGTTGGCTTAAGCAAAAGAACTATATGTGGTCTACACACCGAGCAAATGCTAGAGGTTACCGAACTCACACACATCCTTACCAATAGTATTATGCAGTACCATGGGATTACAATACAAGGATATGGTGTGAATGTTGTGGAAGATATGGACATATAAGTGCCAATTGTTTTATAAGGTTTGGAATGAACAACCGAAGATCATGGAGAAATCCTGGTATGGCATGTTTTCATTGTCACAAAGTTGGACATTTAGCTGGAGATTGCAGAGATCAACCTAGAAAAGACACTGAAGAAATAAAAGACAAATTAAAGATGATTTGGAAAAAGAAGGAAATTGTGTCAAATGAAGAAAGCACTTTACCTACCGAGTTAGGTGCACCTATTCCAAATTAATCGGTAAAGGTATGAAGGGACTGCATTCTCTCAAGGTTAAAATCTTAACAGTTCCTATTTTATCATGTACTTAATTCAAATCTGCATAATTAAGATGTATTAGTAAGTTTGAAATTATATCAAAGTCTTTTGAAGCACTATATAGGAAAACTGTTAAGTCGGTGAATACAGGAAACTTGTCTAGTCGGTAAATGAAGGAAGTTTGGTTACTCGGTTAAAATGGAAAAAGGAGAGTAAATCGGTTAAAGAGAAACCAAGTGCATTTAATGTTTTTGACCTAACCCGCACAGAGCCCGATAAGGCATATGGTGTACTTAAAAGCATTTTCGCGATCATTTACACTTACCAAGTTTTCGAGAGAGCAGAGCAATTGAATCCAAGGCGATCAAACCTCCTACAAAGAAAATTCAAGGTATTTACATCAATCTCAATGCATTGTTAAGATATTTTACCGATCTTATCTTGTTGCCATTATCTGCTAAGTATAAAGCGTCAGTCATTTGAAAATCTTGAAACCCTAAGGATTCTTTGTTAGCTTTTATCTATAATCTACAATGGCGCCCAAGATCCAAGATCCCATAGTTGTCAAGAATGTAGAGAAGCCCTCACTAAAATACTCTTTGACTCCCAAAGTTGCATCTGAACTGGATGACAAAACTGCCTTTTCACTCATCCCGGATAGAGTGTTGTTAGTTGAGGATGTGAGATTCTTCACCAAATGCCATGTTGAAGAACGCGGTCATGTTGAAATCAGAGACACCTATGATGAGTTGTGCACATATGGTAAATTGAATAGCAAGTATGAACACATCAAGATCAAGGGATTAACTAAAGCCCTAACCTATCCCCGTGTGTTCAAACTAGAATGGGTTAAGTTTGTTCTAAGCAGAGTTCATGATGATTTCATGTGGCTAGAAGAGCAACCATTTAAGATTACCAAGGAAATCATTCATCTGATTACCGGTTACCCCATTTATGATCATGCCCGAGCCCAAAGATGATATCACAAAAGGAATTGATCAGTTTAACCGGAGTGGAATCAGATTGCAGAGGATTGAAACTGAATAATGTCATAGATGAAGAACTAAACTTTGCCATTAGAGTAATGGGCTACTGTTTCTTCCAATCAGCAAGGGAAAATAGTGTACCCTGTGCAATAGTAGACCTGGCCTACAAAATTGTGAAAAAGGGAATGAAAATTGATCTATGTGAGGTGTTGCTAAAGAACCTATTTGAGAATCTGAACACCATCACGAAGCCGAAGAAAAATAACTCAGCTAATACACTAAAGTTTGGATCATTACTGGTATGCATGTTTTTCTATTTTGAAAAATTCTTTCCATCAATCGGTAAAGTTGTTTGGGAACTACACTGACCAATCACCCATCAGATAAATGACTTCATCAAGAAGTTAGGTGATAATTTCAATGATATTATGGATGACTACTTCAGTAAATTTCAGGAGAAAATGCATAACAGATATAGGATTCCACCCCAGCTAGTGGAGAAATACAAAAATGATATATGTTTTAAAGTTGACATCGATTATTTTTATGTGAATGCTGTGGAACCGAGGACTCAATCTTTGTCATCGATGGGTTACGAGATTGACTTTGAGATCACACAACAACAAATTGATGCATTTCTCTCATTACCGAGACATGCTATTGAGCTAAGGTATGGAACCTATGAGGAAGTAAAGGAAAAGGTAAAAATGAACATTGTAGTACCCAAAGCTACAAGAAAGGCAACAAAAATGATAAAGGCATTATCAGAGAAATTCAGAGAAGGCTCTTCCTCTACACCTGTCAAAGGCACCATTACCATTACCAAAGAGGAATCTGAAGCCCAAGAGGTAGCAATAACACTGAGCACTAAATTGCCTAAGGGTAAAGTGTTGAAAAGAAAGAAACAGGACACATCAAAGGCCTCACTGACTCCACCTCCAAAGCGACCTAACACAAGAGCATCTGTCGCCTCACCGAGTAAGAAAACAAAAAGTGTTATTGCTCCCAAGGTAACAAAGACATACAAGAAATCTACTCGGAGACTCATTTTGGCAAAAGAGTCTAGTGATACTGAATCAGAGGATGCAAGCAAATTCCAGATTGTCAAGAGCAAGAATGTAAATATACATAGTGTTGAAAACTTTTGTGCTAATCTAAAAGAATATGGAGGATTTGGATCATTCCGATATGTCAAGTATGAAACCAGAAATAATGATGAGAAGAGACAAATTGAAGAAGCTATCATCTGCACACTTCTAAAATTCCAGTTAGTTCCATTGGAACTAGCTAAGTCACTTCCGAATGAACTTTACTTGCATATTGATAATAGGTGGAAGTATGCAATGGACTCGGAGAAACAGATCAAAGAGATAAGTCTAGTTCATCTCTTTCCTAACATGTTAGTAGCTGAAATAAAGGAACATCTGACAACCTACAATTCAAAGTTTCTTGTCAAACAAAGAGATTTAAAACTGATGAATGGGCTGTATATTGAAGTTGAAAATGAGACAAAAGCAAAGTGACAGGAAATCTTTAAAATCAAGGATGCCGGTGAGCAAGCTATAGTTGAAATTGTTGATGTCACAGAGCAAGATTCTGATGTTACTGAGAAAGACCTTGCTGACACCATTCAAATAGATGAAGATGTCATGGATACAGAGGCACTAGAACAGGAAATGATAGAAGGCAATGCATATGCAAAACTTGTATCTAGTAAATCAGTCTTCGAACAAGTTCAGCCTCATCCACTGGTCAAGCAACCTGTCTCAACCTAAACCCTTCATGACATGGAGCAAGGTACCGAAGGTCACAAGTCTACAACAAGAGAAGGTACTACTCAAGAACAGACATCTCAAGCACCTTCTAACATTGAGAATTTTGCAACTGAGACACCGAGTACCAAGACACCAAAGGACTCTACAGAGGCTAAAGAAACTGATCAAGGTGTTGCCTCTACTGAGCAACCTACCGAGGGTCATCAAGCCTCACAAGCCCTTGTCTTAGTTCCAACGGTGAAAGGTAAAGAAAAGAAGATGAAAAAGCATAGTTTTAAAGTTGATTTGTCAAAACCAATAGTATTGCCCAATGTAGACATTTCAAAATTGAAGGGGCAAGCACTCATTGATTTCGGTGAACTATGCAAAGCAAAGGCCGAACAAGAGAAGCAAATGGCCATTCAAAAGAAAAATATAGTACTTCAGAAGGTAAAAGTACTCTTAATAGATATGCTACCTAAAGCTACAGTATCCACTAATGCAACCATCCACATTCAACTGGATGAACTCCTGACAAAGATAGAGACATCTAGAGTAGATGCATCATAGTATTTGAGCAAGCTAAAAGACAAAGAATTCACTACAAAAATGATAGAAGAGGTACAGAAAGCTATAGCTATTGGAAAAGTTAAACTTGTCAAATTTATTGCTGAGTTGACTCCTCAACTCAAGCACATTCTTTATTTATTTCAGAAACACTGTACATTTTCTTTATTCATTAAAGACATTAAGAATAAAACAAAAGCAATTGAGAAAGAGATCACCGATCTCTTAGGCAAGTTGACCACAGAGCCAAATTCAGTTCAGAATTTTTATACATAGCTACAACAGCTCATGGCTCAACAATTGGACCTAAGAAATGAAGAACACAAGATCTGGATGGACATAATGACACTTCAGACATTATTCCTTCCTCATCTTTCCTCCATCCAAGAATAGATCAACCGAGCCACCTCCTTATCTACTACACAAGAGGGAAGCACTCTAGATGGCTTAATATCATTATTGGTTGATATTCAAGCACATAATTATTTAATGGACAGTATAAAGAATGCACTCTCTGTCGCTCTCACCGAAGCCCGGACCAAGTACAAATCCATTTTTGTTCAGTTACCACCCCTGAATGGTAATTAAGTTTTGATGTTTGTAAAAAAGGGGGAGTAATATAGTATTGGGGGAGTGATATAGTATTCAAAGTATCAAACAAAAGGAGTATAGTATACAGGGGGAGTATACCGAGTAGAGAAAGTAGAGTATCCAAGAGCAGTGCATCAAGCACTATACAGTACAGTAAGCAAAGCACATAGAACAGATCACCAACCATGCAAAATCAGAGTTTTGTACAGTATATCGATAAGGGGAGTATATCTGGATTTATTATTTTATTAACTATTGTATATATTGTCAGCATAGTCAAATTTTGTAAGTATATAGATTATTGAGTTATAACTTTGAAAGTAGTTTTTGTCAAACATCTCAACTAATGTCAAAAGGGGAGATTGTTACTACTTATCAAGCTACCATTAGTTTCATGTCAAAGTTATTCTATATACTCTAGTCAGTTATTGAAGAAAGTAGTCTCAAAATGTAGTATACACCGAGCTGTCTACCGAGTATCATTTCATATCTATCGAGCAACAAAGATGACACACCAAGTTGATATACACCAAGTGAAACGTGTTACCAGATTCATTGAACCTGGACATACATATGAAAATGTGTTACAAGATCGAGGCACATCTAACCGTTATCACATTGGAAATTGCACTTAAAGATTGTGTATGATTTTGAGGTCATCTAACCAATGAAATAATTTGCATGGTTATTCATTCGATAAATCATATTTGTAAGATTGAAGCAATGAATGGATCACCATCATAAGAGATCTATTTATACAACATGAGTTAAGAATTAAACATTTGTGTGCATGAGTGTAAGAAGAATGTTACAGAGACACAGAGGTCACTGAGAAGGTTTTCAGAGAACAGTCGAAGAACAGAGTAAAGAGAAGGGTTTACCGAGTTACTATATGGGTTATCGAGGTATGCTATAAGCAAGGTAACTTATTTTGAGCACATAGAATCTTCTATAACATTCCAGATGTAAAGTTGCTGATATTTGTAATGATTTTATTGTAATATTTTGAAGTTGTAAGAGAAACCTTTAACAGGGTAAAAGACTCTAATCAAGTCTATAAATTGTAAAGCCTCTAACCAGGTGCAACATTTAGATGAAGTGTTGTGAAATCCTTTAGCAAGGTAGATCTAACAGATCTTGTTACTCCTAACAGGGTAAGCTATCAGAAATAGCTAAACATGTAACTCTAACCGAGCACTCTTTATTATTACAGTAGTGAAGTTGTGGGTGCCATCCCCACCGCAGTTTTTCTCTCTAACCAAGAGTTTCTGCATAACCAAAATATATGTGTTATGGAGTGAATCATGTATGATTGTTATCTATTTGTTTTGGATTTATATTATGTTACTGCACTATTCGGTTTATGCATAACAGGTAAAGTTATTATTGAAGAAAAGTTTTGGAGTATTGATTCACCCCTCCCCTCTCAGTACATTAGCTTTCCATATTGGGCCTAACAAGGAGGACAAGGCTGACCTAGGTCATGAGTAGCGCCACTATAGGTACACACATTTTTAGAAGAGGTAGGAGCACATGTATAGGTTGCTCCATAGATAAAGGTTAAGGAAACACCTCCCTAAGCTGAGGGGGAGGTGGGACAAGGTTGGGATACAAAATGATAGGATTAGCCTACTCAGGGATATGATTAGGGATGGGAGGGTAGGTTTGAGAAACCTCAAGGAGGACATGGTTGGGGTTGAGATGAGCCTGATGATTTTGGGTCTTGGAGAGCATGTATACAAGTTTTGGAGGGGTAGGTGCAGACACTTATGTCCAAGTGAGATGCAACCATAAATAGATATGGTTGGGGAAAGGAATCTATGGAGATATCTAGGGGTACATGGTAGGGTGATGTATCATCTAGGATGGATTATGTATTTAGAGTAGCCCAGAAGATTGCTTACTAGTGACAGTTATATGAGGAGGTTGTACCTATGATTCAGTGAGTAGGTAGTTTTGCCATGATGTTAGAGGCCAAGAGTAAAGGTCAGAGACATAGATCCGAGAGTGGGGCCATCATGGGACTACCTAGAGTAGATACAACTATAGGCTCATGAGGGGCCAAATTGTCCTCGGGAAATTGAGACCACATAGACCATTAGGATTAGAGGGTGGGAGTTCCTCATAGCTTCATCGGGTCCATATTTTTTTGTATGATGGTGTAGACACTTGTGGGTGATTTTGTATCCATTTTGATATTTTGATATCATTGTATCGTGACACTTTTATTATTTAATAATATATGAGATGAGACATATTTCTTGTGGTGGTTTTATTCATGACCCTATACAATGATCTATGATGATTACATGTGATGACTTTATGCTTATGATGTTATGTGATGTCTCTTATTATGCTTTATGATGTTATGTGATGATATCATGATGGTTATATATGTGATGCAACTACTTTACCATCTTTATGTAATGTTATGATGAGAGACTTTTATTCTATGATGCAGTTATCCATGATGGATTTATGATGATCTATATGATATATTTTTATTTATGATGAATGTGTGATGTGACATGATTTATTATATGCATGTCTAACATGTGATGATGCAGGACAAACCCTAAATGTGATGCATGACTCTATTTTTGGTGTATCATTATACTCAGTCAGATGATGCGTGACTACATGGGATCTAGGATATGGAAGGGATCTGGTGGCAGAAGGTAGAAGATATGAAGGTAGAATGAGCTTCTTGTCCATTTATCATCATTGAGATTTATTATGGAAAATGTTTGTGACCATCCAGATATAGGTTAGACCTATATAGTTAGTGTATCGTTGATGCAAGAGCATCTCCGGTTCATAGCAATCTTGCATCAACCAAAAACATTTTCTTCTTGTTTGCAGTTTCAACATTTCTTTTTGCGTGTCCCAGTTTTGGCTCATTGGATTCTATGGAGTTGGATTCTACTTGAAGACTTGATCATCTTTCTTATTTCCAGACCGCATCGCATTTGGATCATTTTTCGGTGAGATATCGCTATCATTTTCCTGGACAGTTTCTTGTTATCAATTGCCAGTTCTTGTTACTAGTTGCCTGGACCTATTTTGGTGATCTACCAGAACCCCTTTCGAAGCTTGTAGAGCCTTGGGCATTGATTCTAATGTTCCTTGGCATGTGGCCGACCTTTTCCCGTGATCTACGTTTCATCCTTTGGATTTTCAAGAGGAATCTCTTAGTGGAGGCCGAACTTGTTTATTTTACACGTTAGGTCTTGTTCTTCGGGTTTTGATCCTTTTTGGGATGACTGAATCCTTTGGATTGATATATATATATATATATATATAAAATTGTAATTGCATATTAGAATGTAATCAATCGAAGAATCAAGTAAGGAGACTCTGCGTTGAAGATAGATCTTACGATTCAAGGTCCCGGTTGTGACCTATTTTGTATGTTCTACGAAGCCTATGAAATGGTTATGCTATAACTCGGTTGTTACTGGTTGGTTGTAATCAATTTTCATGAAATAAAACAATCTGTTATACATTGCCTCCATCATATCTTTGTGTTTTCATTGTGTTTACTCTTGCTGACCGGTCTGGATTGATCTCTTTGAGGTCCCTCCTCACCGATGACTGCTTGAATCATTTGCATGGAGATTAGAAATTCACAAACAAGGAATGCCCCAATTGACATTAGACCCATAATATCCTCATATCCTTGGACAAGCCATAGTGTTACTAAGAAACAATCCACAAGTAGCAAACAGGTGATCATGCCCCATCTCGGCCACTCTAGTCCATAGAAGTCCTTGAGAAGCATAGGAAACATGACACTTCAAAAGATCAAATCAAATAAAACCAAATACTTAAGACTAATAGACACTGAAATCTTCATGTCATAGATGTGTCTTTCCACATATGTTAAAATGTTTGATCTGGTCACAATGTTGTATCCTGATAAAGGATAGAAATCACGCAGATCTCACAAAACCTATTAGAGTCAAATCCTGCCAAAAGATTGATTTGTTGAAATCCCAACACTGAATTTGTCTTATATGAAATTGACTTACTCCATGAAACTAATACCTTATTGCAAAGAAAAATGAATACTTTATTGTTGACCGGTGATGCAAATGAATTTTTATTGTGGATTGTGTGTGGAAAGACGAAAGGTATGAAAAAGCGTTGCTCCTCACAACATGCGATGTCACAGATCCACTTCCATCACTAGGTCAAGGATATGCCCGTAGTTACAGATAGGACTTGATTATTATGGGTGAAGCAAAAGGAAAAAATGCTTTTATTATGAATGGTAGAGTGATCCTAGGCAGATCAATGACAAGCCATGATGTAGATGAACGGATTTATTTCACCATGGTACTTGCCCAGGGTGTCATCGAAGTGGTTTTCATTGTTGGATGAATTTTTTTCTCTTTACTATTTTTTTTTTTTTTTTCAATTTTTTTGTGTCACACAAGATGCCTGTTTGCTAGGTTTACATCAAGGTGACAATTTTTTTCATTTTTATGATTTTTTTGTATTTTTGATATTTTTCATTTAAATTTATTTTTTTGGCAGGATTTTCTAAAAAGCTATGTGTAGAACCTGTACAGGTGCATGTTGTTGATAGAATCATCCAATGGATCTCCTTCAAGAATTGATAACTAATATGCACTTGAGCCATTAACTGTTGTAACAATGTAGGGGCCAAGACAACTAGGTTCAAACTTGCCTTATTTTTTCTCAATCCTATTGATTCTTAGGGTTTTCTTTGAGGACCAAGTCACCTACCTCAAATGTATGAGGTGTTGGGATCTAAGAACACTAAGAGGGGGGGGGGGTGAATTAGTGTTATGTCAGAATGAACAATATTTAACTTTCTAAACCATACATGTATGTACCAGCAAACAAATAAGCATATAACAAGAAGCAAATAAACCATCGACATAAATGAACACCATAACACACATAATTTATATGTGGAAAATGTCAATGAGGAAAAACCACGATGGGATTTGTGACCCACAATATCAATTCACTGGCCATATGAAAAGATATAACATAATACAGGGGCCTGCACTTGTAGGAAGGCATACTACCTAGAGCATACTGCTCATCACTAAAGAGCCTCACTGACTACAAGATTTCTGCCAAAGTAAATTACTGAAAATGAACTCAAGCTGTTATGCCAGATAGAGTTCCGGTTCTGGTTCTGCTCTGTACCAGTTCACAAACTTGAACTATTATCAATATTACTTCTCCTCCAAGAATGCTTTCCAAGCTATTTGTAGATCATTGCATGATATAATGTTCGCATACAAAAATGATCTCCATACATATATTTCGCATCTCACAGTTCTGCTATATGTCTATCTCTATACTATCATAATACTCTCATATCTACATACTTTAAATTGACCTAGCAGACTAACTTATATACCTATTACATATGATATGCCTTATGTTGGCTTACAATGCATTTACAAAGAATATTCAATGTCGGCCTTGACAATAATTACAAAATGATTTACTAAAATAAATATTTATTGATGTCGGCTTCCTTGAAGTATTGATGCCAGGTGCCAAGTGTTGGTGCTGGTGTAGCCCTGAATGCTTCCAATACCGGTATCTGTCGGTATATGCCTCCTAGTGCCGGTTTGTGACTTTCATCAAGTCTTGTTGCCTTCTATTTGATCTTGTTGCCATCAATGACAACAAAATGAATCCAATGAGTGTCAATTGCCAACAATGTCCCCCTTTGGCATTGATGGCAACACTCATGTGAAAAATGGATTCCCAATGGATTCCCTGCCGGTGTGCTCCCCATGAGCAATACACTTCAATTGATAACATATTCCTTGATATTTTTCACATATGTACACACTCCCCCTTTGACATTAATGCCAAAGACCAATGAAAGAATAAAAAATGAAAGAATACAGTTAGAGTCATTCGAGCTTAGTCATCTTTAGAATTTCTAGGTATGCCTTTTGCAGCAACTAAAGATATGTGTCCCAGCTTGATTTGAAAGTGTCTGATATCGATGCAAGTCCACTGAGTAAGTGGGAAAGTGATTCCCTCTCCTGGGTATCTATCGGTGTGGGATTGGCTAGCATGTCCATGCATTCTCTCTTGTACACACCCATAGAGTCAAGTCTTGGACTCACCAATCCTCTTAAATTTCTTGCTCTCCTCAGTATTTTATCTTTTTCTTTCTCAAAAGCAAAAAATTGGTTCTCCAAGGACAAAATTTGTCCATCAACAGATGCAGTTAGTGTAGTCATCCCATCAAAAGAATTAGCAATAGTAGCCATTTTGTCATATAATTGTTTCAAACTGCCATCTACATTGGCTATTAGACTTCCTATATTACAACATACTCGGTAAATATTGGTGCATTGTTTCAAAAAAACCTCAATAGAGATAAGTTTGTCCTCCATATTCTTCTTCCCAGTTTCTATAAGATGATCAAAAGCTACTCTTTTTATAGCAAAGAAACTGCCCAAAGCCTGTCGGTCTGCAATCTGTCTCAAGGATTGATAGTTATTTGATATGTGTTCTGTTAAAGCTTTGAGCTTACCAGAAGGGCTTGCTCCATCCTCTATCTAACAGTTAGGCATTATTCTGTGTAATACAAAGACCAATTGATAAATTAACCCTTTGTTTACAGTTCCTTCCTTTAACAATTTCTGAGTGGCCATCATCATTAGTTCTGATGGACTTAACTCAAAAACTAATTTCTTCTCGACCTGAGAAGTGTCAATTGCCAAGACTCTTGCCAGTGAATTTGTTTTGCCTTCTAGTATGGACTCAGTTGATTTAACCTTTTCCATCTCAACCTCTTTTGCATTGGTGGCTTCGCCACTTGGTGGAGTGTCAGTTATGCCGATGGAGTATTATCCACAATGTTTCTAGTGTCCTGTACACTCTCTTGCTCAAAATTGGTTTGTACCGGTATAAACTGTACACTCTCTATGACTGCCAGTTGTGGTTGTGTGCCTTTAGTTACGACCAGTTGTGATTGTGTCAAAATTGGAGTAGAACTACCTAAAATACCCTTTCCTTCTGATTTTTCAGGAATTGTGGGGATGTTGCCTTTGCAAATTCTTCCTGAGATGTGAGAAAGTATGTGTTTTTCTGAAAGAATTTTGTCCACCCCTTACTTGTCTCATTTACCACCTCATTCACTCTACCCATCATAAGACTTATCTGTAGGTGTTTACTACTAAAAATTGTCCTGTTAGCAGTATCTATACATCTTTTCATCTCTTCATTATTTATAGTGCCACATTGTTCCAAAAGTGCAACTTCCTTGATTTCCTTACCCCCCTCGATAGCATTAAGTCTCCTAGCTTCATAGAGATAAAGGTATCTATTTCAAAATTTCAACTAATGCCTTCTTATAGATATCTATAAACAATAAAATAGCTTTCTCTAACTCATTTTGCCCACTCTCTTTAAAAAATTCATAATATTTTGATATATTCTTTAATATGCCATCTTTTGTCACTTCATCAATAATTTCAGCACAGGTCATTGTTGTCTTACCAAATTCGGTATCATCACCTTTCTGCTTTTTGCTACTTGTTGCCGATGTGACTGGTTTCCTCTTTTGCATAGGCTTTCTTACCGGTGGTGGAGGTGCAATAGGCTGAGCTGCCTTTCTGACAAGTCTCCTCCTTGGTTTTGTCTTATTTTGCTCTACCAGTGGTTTTACCACATCCTTCCTTTGCACCCTTCTGAAAGCCACAGGCTCATTATCCTCAGGGTCAGAGTCAGAAGTGATTGGGGAAATGTGTGCTTGTGACTTCTTCACTTCTTTAGTATCAATCTCTACCGGTTTGACTCCCTGTTTAGATTTGGAACCTAGCTAAGTGTCTATCTTATGGAGCACATCTTGTACATATGTAGACATCTTCTCAATTTTATTCTCTCTCCTTTTTCTATTAAAACTTGTTTTCACTTCAAGAGCCTTTTCTCCAGTTGTACCAAAGTGTCATGTTTTATCATCTAATGGGGCATCTAACAACATCTTTGCATAAAGCTCAAAAAAACTATCATCTACCTCATATCCAAGCTCAATTATCCAAATTTTCCTGTGTATGACTGCTTCCATGAGTGTTTCATCAGTTTTCACCATGAAACATATGTCAGTAGAATACTTCTCCACAATATTCTTAGAGATTCTTTTCCTTTGCTTCATGTTCTCCTGAATTTCTTGAAGTAACCCCAGAGCTTCTCATCCCTGTCGGTACCAAGACCGGTGATAGCCATTTTGGTTTGCATACCTACCAATATGTCATGAGCCCATTGCTTCTTTCCTAAACCAGGTAGCTCATTCAGGAAATAAAGCATTAAACAGACAATTAAGTTTCCATATCTGAATATGCCTTTCTTGGTTCCTTTGATCTTTTTAAGGTTTAACATTAACTCACTCCTCATCCATTCACATAAGTCATACTTCACATTATTTGTTAATATTTGATATGCGGCATGAGCGCATGAACTTGCAACAAAATTCAAGTGATTTGATTGAGTTACCTTATATCCTATGATCATGCTTGCAAATTTTATGTCTAAGTCGGTTATTGTGGTTACCCTCATTGATCTAGTATTAGATGTAGCACCAGTGAGTTTTTCAACCTCTATGTTGGAAATTTTCTTACTAGGTTCTTGTCCAACCCTGGGTAACCCGGTGACAAATTGAATAACTTCCTTCATGATCATGTAGGGTCTGTCTAACCAAATAAATTCATTATGAACCCTACTTAGGATGTATTTGATCATCTCATCCTTGAATTCCGATATGTACAGAATATCGGTTAACCCTAAATCCTCAATTGCCTTAAATTCTAGTTTGATCTTTCCGGTGTCTCCTAGTATCACTGATTGATACATGCTTTTAATGTCTTCGGTGTCTAAATCCTCAAGAGTGTAGTGAATGTATACCCTCACAACTTCAACATACATTACTCCGTTAGGAACCCTAGAAAATGCTCCCACAGAGTCTTCCTTTTTGGCAATTTTAGAAACCTCCTTAAAGACTGGCCTTACCCTATCCTTAACTTTGACGATTGTTGGATTTTCAATAAAAGTAGGAGTGGAAGATCCATATGCCATTTCAGAAAATACCCGAGTGAATGTCGGTGGATGATTTGAGCGCTTCAGATAACTGCTCGTAATCCTTTCTCAATGCTTTTCTTGCTCTTAGTTTGCCTCAACTTCACTCTGATTGCTTGAATGCTTGGTGAGTGAAAATGAATTCACTTAGCTTCTTTTATCAACGAATAAAACCCTAATTTTCTATCATTAATGCTTCACCAATAACCCTACGGATTTCGGTTTCATAGGTAAGTGTCAGGGTAACCTTCATCGATGATGAACACAATTCTCCAGATTTCTTTCCAGATCTCCTTAGATCTCTTCCAGGGTAATATGCAAAATTTAGTAGTGAATTTGCCAACCCCTAAGGCTTATGCCTTAGTTACCGATGGAATTTCCTACCGATGGAGGATTACCCTGTTCTACCAGTGGATATACCAGTATAGATCCATCTCCACTTTGTTCTTCATATTTTCTAACCCATCTCTTGGTATGATCTTGTTGTATTTCATCTACCTTCATCTTCCCTTTCTTATTGTCTTTATCAGTATTAGCCGGTTGAGTCTTGCTTCTATAATACTTAGCAATATGACCTATTTTGTTGCATGCATAACATGTAACATTGTTCTTTTGAATTGCTTTGACATATCTGATATTATTATTATTTCTTGACCTACAAAGATTAGCAAAATGTCCAAACTTTCCACATGCATGACATTTAACATTCATTATGCAGTCTTCTGATTTATGACCATATTTCTTGCAGTTTGTGCATTGACCGGGAATAGAATTGTAGTTTTGATTTTCCTTATTTCTATATTGTTTAGCCATATGCCCAAATTTATTGCAAACAAAACATCTACCATTGAATTTATAAGCATTAGATTGCCTTATCGGTTTCCTCTGTTCTGATGAGTTCTGCATACCGATTGACTAATCTTCATTAGTAGTACCAGAGCTTTCATCTTGTACAAATCCAAGTCCTCTAGAATTATCAATCTGTCTTTGTCTTTGAAGTAAGTCATCCAATTGTGGAGCACTGATCCTAAACTTTTCTTTATATTCACTTGTAGTAGTCAGATAATCTCTTAGAGTAGTTATTTGCCTTTCAAGTTCTTGTTCATTGTTCCGGGAGTGTGCCAAATCAATTCTCAACAGATTATTTAATCTTTCACATTCATCAAACTTGTTCTTCAAAGATAAAATAAGACTTTCTTCCTTCTTCTTCCTATCCTTAATATCTTTTGATAACCTCATGGTCAGATCTTGCAATTCATTCTTCATGAGCATATTTGCTTGACTTATTTTTTGACATTGTTCCTTAAGAACATTCTTCTCCTCATCATTCGGTTGTTGCAAAAGTTCTTTTCTTTTTTCTTGAGTAGATGACAACCTTTCTTGCAGAATATAAATGAATTCATTTGCAGAATTCAACTCTTCTTGCAATTTCAAGTTCTTCATCCTTTCAGCATCATAATGCTCAAGATCCATCTCAAGTTGCTTTTCCATAGCCATGTTCAAAGATTCTGGTTTGAGGATCTTCCTCAAGCTATTAAACTTCTTTCGAGGTACCAAGCTCTAATACCAATTGTTGGGATCTGAGAACACAGAGAGGGGGGGGGGGGGGGGTGAATCAGTGTTATGCCGAAATCAACAATATTTAACTTTCTAAACCATGCATGTATGTACCGGTAAACAAATAAGCATATAACAAGAAGTAAATAAACCATCCACATAAATGAACACAATAACACACAAAATTTATATGTGGAAAACCTCAATGAGGAAAAACCACGGTGGGATTTGTGACCCACAATATCAGTTCACTGGTCATGTGAAAAGATATTACATAATACAGGGGCCTGCACTTGCAAGAAGGCATACTGCTCATCACTAAAGAGCCTCACTGACTACAAGCTTTCTGCCAAAGTAAATTAATGAAAATGAACTCAAGAGTGCATCTGCTATGCTAGATAGAGTTCCGGTTCTGGTTCTGCTCTGTACCGGTTCACAAACTTGAACTATTACCAGTATTACTTCTCCTCCAAGAATGCTTTCCAAGCTATCTGTAGATCATTGCATGATATAATGTTCACATACAAAAATGATCTCCATACATATATTTCGCATCTCACAGTTCATCTATATGTCTATCTCTATACTATCATAATACTCTCATCTCTACATACTTTAAATTGACCTAGCAGACTGACTTATATACCTATTAAATATGATATGCCTTATGTCATCTTGCAATGCATTTACAAAGAATATTCAATGTCGTCCTCGCCAATAATTACAAAATGATTTACTAAAATAAATCTTTCTTGATGTCAGCTTCCTTGAAGTACTGATGCCAGGTGTCAGGTGTCAGTGCTGGTGTAGCCCTGAATGTTTCCAATGCCTGTATTTGTCGGTATATGCCTCCTAGTGCCGGTTTGAGACTTCCATCAAGTCTTGTTGCCTTCTATCTGATCTTGTTGCCATCAATGAAAACAAAATGAATGCAATGAGTGTCAATTTCCAACACAAGGTTTCACCTTATGATTGTAGTTGTGTCTCATGCACTGTTGATATACTTTGAGGTGATTGAATGCATTCTATTTGCGCTCATCTAGCAATTCTAAGTCTTGCAAGTGAGAAACTTTGTAGTCTTCATCATAGATAAGATCACACAAGCAGACTCATAAAGATGGTAACTCAACCTCAATGGGTAAGATGGCTTCAACATCATATACAAGTGAGTAAGGTATAGCTCCAGTGGGGGTGCAAACATATATGATAAGCCCATCTGTAAAGTAGGATTGAGTTGGATGTGCCAATTGCGGCCAATGTTACTAATTGTCTTTTTTAGGATTTTAAGAATGGTTTTATTAGATGCCTCTGCTTGACCATTTCCTTGGGGATAGTATGGAGTGGAAAAGTGATGTCAGATACGGAATCTATCATAAAGTTCATGAACATCCTGATTTTTGAAAGGATGCCCATTATCAGTGACAATGGAAAGAATAACATCGTATGGTATGATGATGTAATTAAATATGAATGTTGCAATATGCTTAACAATAAGTTTTGTGAGGGGAACGATTTCAATCCACTTTGTGAAATACTTAGTGGTTGCAATGATGAATTTGTGACTATTGGATGATAGAGGGTGAATTTTGCCCATGAGATCAAGTCCCCACTAACAAAAGGGCCATGGTGTGGTGATTAGTTGAAGTTCTTGTGTTGGTGTATGTATCAAGTCTCCATGAATCTTAAATTTCTTGCATTTTTTGACAAACTAACATACACATTTTTTCATTATAGGCCAATAGCAATCAATCTGTATGAGTTTCTTGGCTAAGGTTGGACCACTAAAGTGAGCCCCACATATAGTTTTGTGAACCTCTCATAATGCAATCTAAACTTCCTCACTTTCTAAACATTTAAGGATATTACCATTGAGACCTTGATGGTAAAGTGTGTTGTCAATAACGACATAGCAGGAGGTTTGTGGGATGAAGGTACGATGATGGTTGTCAGAAAGATTGGGTGGAAGGGTGTTATCATATAGGAAGGGGAATACGCCATCATACCAAGGGGAATCAAGCCCAATGCATATTAGTTTAGATGGAGGGATCTCATATGAGAAGACCAAAATATTATCCACCAATAACTCACAACAGGTTGTATTTTGTGGCATATCGATCAAAGAGGCTATTGTATCCATGGCTTCTATAGCTCGATTACTTTCTCTAGGTATTTGCTCAAAGACTATTTATGCAAAGTACTTCTTAAAGTCATCCACCATTTTATTGCGGGGTATTAATTTCTCATCTTTGGTTTGATAGTCATTATTTGTTTGACGAATCGCCAGTTGAGAGTCACCAAAAACACAAAGTTCTTGGATCTTTCATTGTACTACAACTTATAGACTTTTAGTAATGCCTCATATTCTGCAATATTATTTGCACAAGGAAAATATAATTGATATGACTTTGAAATATAATTGCGTCGACTTGAATTTCATCATCAGAATACTACCTGCAACATGTTAGTTTCACAAAATACAAAGGAAATGCTACAGAAAATCCAAACTCAACAAATGAAACTACATGAAATTTATATTAAAATAAACACTATTTTTACCTTCATGATTTAAGTCTCATTGTGTCCTAACTCCACTGTTCCTGGTTACAGATGATGTGTTCTTAGACAAGCAATGATAGCTTCCAAGGTGGCATATGAATAATGGATTGATAACTCATAGTTAACTGATACTATGATATGCAATGCTAAATGATTATGCTAAATGATTATGATATTTGCTTCAAGATCAAAACTCACAGATGCATAAGTTTTCACAAATTATTAACTTGAAAACTCACTTGAAGACTAACTCTTTCTCAACTCAAACTCCTGATTTTATAGACTTTGAGAGGATAAGATGATGTGGCCTGGATCAATGGTCATGATCAGATCTGCAGATTTGGATGGTTGTTTGAAAAGGTGAAAGTTGAGAGAAAGAGGGAAGGAGAAGACAAGTGTCACTCATCTCACCTTGATTGGGTTGCTGATTGGGGGAATTTAGGGATGGTTGGAGAAGATTTAGGCATGAGAGGGCATCATCATCAAATCAATATCCAAAAATCAGTATCTAGGGCACACAAACAGAATTTTTATCTCCATCAGGCACATTATCGAGACTTGATTTAATCTTTGAAACAATGTTGTCTCGACATCATTTCAAAGAGGGGCAAAATGTATACACATAAAAAAGGTTGTGATCGATTAAATAAATATTTTATATTTATTTAATGTTTATTCTTCTATTAAATAGTTAATTTGGAAAGATTAATTTATTTAATTCATTTTCATATCTTTCTATTAATTAATTTAATTAAAATATTTTATTAATTAATTCATCTATTCTATTCCTCTAGTTAATTAAATATCTAATATTTAATTATTTCCTCCAATCATTTGAATATCTAATATCTAATGGTTATTCTTCTATCCTATAGTCTCAAGTATTGAATAATTTCTTTTCCAACTCATTCTTCCATCTCCACTTCATCTTCCCTTTGCCAACTCATTAATCATGTGGCTAAAGATATTAATATTTCTTAAATATTAATTCATCATTTATCTCCAACCTCCAAATTTAGTGAAATACTGTGTGCGTACACATATTTCATAAGTTTCTTCTATATTCTCTCCAACACCCCTATATCTTAGGAAGGACTTGAGTCCACTTGTCCTCTCATGCCTAAATCTTCTCCAACCATCCCTAGATTCCCTTAGTTAGCAACCTAGTCAAGGTGACATGAGTGACACTTGTCTTCTCCTTCCCTATTTCTCTCAACCTTCACCTTTGCTCAAAGTCATCCAAATCTGCAGATCTGATCATGACTGTTGATCCAGGCCACATCATCTTATCCTCTCAAAGTCTATAAAATCGGGAGTTTGAGTTGAGAAAGAGTTAGTCTTCAAGTGAGTTTTTAAGTTAATCATTTGTGAAAACTTATGCATCCATGAGTTTTGATCTTGAAGCAAATAGCATAATCATTTAGCATTTCATATCATAGTATCGGTTAACTATTAATTATCAGTCAATTCTTCATATGCCATCTTGGAAGCTCTCAGTGCTTGTCTGAGAGCACATCATCTGTAACCAGGAACAGTGGAGTTAGGACACAATGAGACTTAAATCATGAAGGTAAAAATAGTGTTTTTATTTTAATATAAATTTCATTTAGTTTCATTGGTTGAGTTTGGATTTCATGTAGCATTTCCTTTGTATTTTGTGAAACTAACATGTTGCAGGTAGTATTCTGATGATGAAATTAAAGTCGACGCATTTTTGGCACCCACCGTGGGGCTCAGGCTTCAAACTTACCTTTTCTAATATCCTATATTATTCTTTCAAAATCAATTTAACGCTTTTGAAAGTCAATTTCATGCATCTGTGAAATTTGATAGCACATTTGTTCAGTAAGTTAACGCTTTTGTCACTTAGGTTAGTGCCTGTTTTCAACAGAAGAACACTTTTAATAATGAATTCATGCATTCAAATAGTAGGTGTCACAACCCTCCTTTATCACTTTTTGATTTGATACAATTCTATTATATATTTTTGGTTGAGCTATTGAAAATAATTAAATGAATATTATAAAAGAATAAATAATGGACCCACATACACACTTGGAGAATATAATTCAAAAGGCATTATTTATTTTTATTTTTATTTTCCCATTCCCAATTATGGCACATGTTGTAGGAGGAATTAGAAGCTTCTAGAGGAATCTTCAATACCTTGCATGTAACTCCCCCCCACTAGGATATCAATCAATTTTGCATGGGTCCAATATTGGAAAAAGAATCTCATTCTTAATTAATTTCTCTAGATAGTGGAATGAAGAGATTTTTCCTATATATTGTATGCAAGTATTCAAAAGAGGGAGTTGGTTATTCTTTGAAGAAAGTTTTCTCAAATAGTTTGTTTTTAGTAGTCATATTTTCATTTTGGAAGAATAGTTAAGGTTGTTTTGAAGAATTTTGTTCCAAGCTTGCAAGGAAGGATCAAGGAAGGCTAGGCTTAAAGATTTGGAGAGGATTCAACATCAAAAGGCTTTTCCAGGTTCCCTCTTTGCATTTGTTAATTCCTTATGTAAATTCTTTTTATTTTCAAAGGAAATATCTCCTCCTAGATTCTTTAGTTGAATATAGCTTTCTGAAAGAAATCTTTTCTTAATTGTTAGATAGAAAGGAAATCTATTTTTCATTAAAGAAATGCAGTGATAAAAATTTCTTTTCTTTTTAAAATACAAATGCAGATTTCTCTTTTATTCGTTAATCTATTTATTTAATCTATTTAAAAGAAAGAAATCAGATTCTGCTTTTCTATTTTTTTTAAAATCTAGAGAAGATCTTGAATAAAAAAAAAGGAGAAGATAAATCATGCTTTTCAACATCTCTATTTATTTTTTTGAAAAACTCAATTTTTTTTTCTCTCTATGCATATAATCATTTGTATTTAGGAATCTCACTATGAGAAATAGTATATCAAGTATGAATTCTTCTCATTATTGTTCTGTTATTTATTTATTCTAGAAATCTCTCTCTATGAATACTATTTTCCTAAAAAATCTCTCAAAGAAAGTTGTTTATCTCAACATAAGAGCAAAATTGTTGGATATGATCTCTATGAAATCAAAGGTCACTATTACGGCAGTGGCCGCAGGGGAGTGGAGGGGACCATGGCGGTCCCCTAATCATTGCGGGCCTGCACCCGCAGGTCCGCAGTGGTGATGGGACCCGTGGCTCCCACTCCCACTTGACTAATAAAGCCACTACATAAATTTAATTTTCGGCAATTGGATTTGTTAATTTCTTTTTTTTTTAATTTAAATCTTAGTTTAATAAAATTAAACTTAGGTAAATTCATAATTAAATTATCTTTAGTAAATTTACAATTAATTTATCTTTAGTAAATTTTATAATTGTAAATTAAATTATATCAAATTTTATAATTAGAATTATTCAATCTATTTAAGATCCATTGGGGCACTTAGTTGGCATTTTAGCAATTAATTCATTATTAATATGATTTGAACCAAATGTCTAAACTAATTGCTATTTTTGGGACCAATGACTCTATAAGTGATTATTCTCATGGTAGAAATCAACACATTGCTTAACCTTGCATGTAACTTACACTATCCTTGCTTCATGCGAATTACTTATACATTAATTGTATTTATTAATGACAAAGTTACATTTTCTTCATCTTCATGCAAGTTACACGTTTAATTATTAATATGCGTGTTTCATAATTGTCATTATTATGCAAGTTATATTTCAAGTTTTGAATATTAAATAATTTAGTTATGGTTTTTATTCCACGTGGTTCATCAAGTAGTTATTTCAATTAATTAAGCTTTGCAATGTCTAATTATGCATGTTCAATTCATAATTGTTTCCAAGCATGATGTTTTTCATAGCTTCTTAGTTAAGAAAACTAAATAAAGGAAGCCAGAAAACCAAAACTTAGTAGCGTTCGGTATTTACGGTGCCTTTGGGTCATGCTTATGGGTAATGTCGTCGTGTTGAACTACTGCACTTGACACCTAATAAAGCTGCATCAACGACGTCTATGGCATCGTCCCTATAAATCATCGGGGAGTAATAAGGGACACTTGGAAGTTAAAATCCAAGGGGCGGGTAATCCCCCTTGGATCGATAATCTAATAAGATAATCCTTAAATGATTTTACATCTGCTGAGTTAAGCCATAGTAAACCCCCTTTAAGGTTGATTGAGTGAAATGTTTTTATGAAATTGATTTAATCTCGAAGAGTTGTTAACGATTCGCAATTGGGTCAAGGGTGACGCTTATGATAGGTATTAGGATCTAGTTGTTTTAGGCCACTAACAATAGGCCACCTTGAGCCTTTGCTTAAGTGCTACCACCGTGGGTAGCAACCGCAGAGAAACTATCTGGGACATTGACCCTAGAAAGGGTTGCGTACCCACTAATTAGTTTACATCAAACCATAGAGTAGAAAATAGAACTACATATTTTACGCCTTGATCCCATACCGAAATGGGTATGTAGGCAGTATAGGGACGAAGTTTCCCCTAGTACTCAGGTGTTCATGGATGGGGTCTAGGTTTTGGTAAGAAGAAGGATCTAGAAGAAACCTAATTTGAAAGATAAGTATAATAAAAAGGAAAAAGTAATTCAATGCATACTCGGAAGGAATCCCGTATGGATTCGCTTGACTTCCCAAGGCTTTAAGCCAAATTCCAAGGCGGAATTCAAGCTTGTATTATGTTATTTTGATTTCTCCTAAGGACGGCGACCTTGGTGCACTCCTATTAGAAGAGTGTAGTACTTAGTGAGTGACTCAGGACCCGAATGGTCCTGATGACTCTAAGTCTCTGGCCAGAGCATCTCCTATCCCATTTGGATAGATGCCTACCCCATATGGGTAGATGCTATCCCGTATTGGATAGATGAAACCTTCTGCTCCGTATGGACATATTCCTAACCCATATGGTTAGATGCTCTTCCCGGATGGATGAATGCCTAATCCTAATGTATGGATGCCTAGAGTATGCAATTGAATCAAACACAAATTATTAAAGTTAAAAAAAAAAAAAGTGGTCAAATTTTGTTGGGTTAAGTAAGGTGGGTTATTACAGTAGGTTAGTGCCTTTGTCACATAGGTTAGCGCCTTTGTCACACAGGTTAGCGCTTCTTTAACATAGGTTAGCGCTTCTGAACATAGGTTAGTGCTTTTGACAATTATTTTAGCACATATGTTCTCTGTTCTGGTGCATTTGAAACAGATTGCAAAATTTGTAATCAAATCTTGAACTTAGGCTTATGGAAGGATAATATATATGGAATATAACATTTAAGTATAAGTGACATTTCCTCTTCTTTTTTCTCTTTCTTATACTTTAAGTTATATTCCATATATATTGTCAGGATGTTTGAGTGGGGTTTCAGACCTCTAAGAGTTATAATGTTAGGATTACCAAAGATACTTAGAGGGGGGGGTGAATCAGTATCTAACCAGTTGATAGATTTTTTGATCTTATTAAACAAATTACATTCCAAAACAGTGTGCCGGTAAACAAGAATTAATGCAGTAAATAAGAACAATAAGCACAACATAGAAAGCACACCATAACACAAGATTTTTAATGAGGAAACCCGGTGTGGGAAAAACTGTAGTACCCCTCCTCGATCAACCTCTTTTGTATATTTTGAGTTACTTTAGTGACCGTTCTGTGGAACATTATTGTATTTTGATTTGGATATTATGTGATGTTTTTTCATGCTTTATCTGGATTTATGGTGTATGATTTTATGCAGTATTTCAGTTCTTATGATTAATGTTATTTTATGGATCATTATCATGGACTGACACTTTTCCCTTCTATTGCGATGCGTCATTTATATGTTGCATGTTTGTAAGTGTATTAGGATGCGAGGGGATGATTTTCCTTCACTCACTCCGGTGAGATAGGGAACATCACGATTCTCCTTCATCGGTGTGTTTACCGTGTCTGTATATATATATATATATTGGTCTATATGCATGTGTGGTTCTTTGGAGGAGGACATTGCAGGTACTAGTACCGGGAAGGTATGGGGTATTGACTCCACCTGGTTTCGCAGGTCTAAGCATGCCTTATATATCTGATGGGAGTGGAGGAGATAGTTGTTGTACCTTAGCTTGACCGTAGTTACACTTGTGTGAGTGTTTTCAATCGGTTGTGTTTCCCCGTCTGGTTGTTATGTGTGTCATGGTGCCTTGGTTTGGTCATTTGAGAGTCGTCATTTGATCTGTCTTGGTTTTGTTTGTTTCCGTTATTTAAATGGATGATTCTATCTTATGTTGGTGTAATCATTTAATTAATATGCTTTGTGATTATTGTTTTTTTAAATTAATGATTGCTAGATTAAATGGTCAAAATGGCTTAATTTATTGTGTATAGTTGCATTGATATTTTTGTGAAATAAATAAATTGCCTAGCCATTTAAAAAGGTAAAATGCTTATGTTGGAATAAAGTAATTTGGAAAAAGAAATTAATAAAAGCTTTCCTTTTTGCTTTCCTTTTGACTTTTTCTTTTTCATTTTAGTCATTGGAAAGAATTATTATTTTTTTTGGAAAATAAATAAATCTGATTGCCTTTTAGTTTTAAAATATTTAAATTTGATTGGATGAAAAAATTTAACCTAGAAGCTTGGGTTAAAAGATATTTTTGGGCATCCATTCTAAAAAAAATTCATGGCAGTAGAAGAAGAGGATTTTTGGAGAGAAAATTCTGGAAAAACTTAGTGGAGGAGCTGGAAATTCGTCCTAGTTGAAAGACTGGATTTGCTTCATTCCTTTTGCTTGCTAATTGCTTCAAGGTTGGAGGTTCCCTTCTTGTTTTGAATTTGTTTTGTAATTTTCAGTTTGCTTCCTGTGCATGGAAATTTATTCAATCTTCTTGTAGATGTTTGTGGAATGATTGAAATGAAAGAATTAGTGTTTACTATTGCTGGTTTTGTGAAATCTATATCATATGGTTGCATTCAGGAAAGAAATGGTTCATCTCTCTATCTGCTGTGTGTTTTGTTCTTGGAAATCAATTTATTGATTTAACTCTTCTTTGAGAAGAAAGAATTTTAGATTGGACTTGGTGGGTGCATCCTTGTTTCTATTTTGTCATGATTTGGTTAGTCATTATTTCCAGTATGTTTATTTCATCATTTACCTTGCTGGTAAACTCTTCCTTGAAATTTTGGAAATTGGCACTCTATGTGTGAGCCCGTGAAATAATTCTGGAAATGTAGTATTACTTGTTTGAAGAGGTAAAATTACCTATTCCTATTTGAAGAGGTAAATTACCTATTCCTGTTTGAAGAGGTAAATTACCTGTTCCTGTTCGAAGAGGTAAAATTGCCTATTCCTATTCGAAGAGGTAAAATTACCTATTCCTGTTTGAAGAGGTAAATTACCTGTTCCTGTTTGAAGAGGTAAATTACCTGTTCCTGTTTGAAGAGGTAAAATTACCTGTTCCTATTTGAAGAGGTAAATTACCTGTTCCTGTTTGAAGAGGTAAAATTACTTGTTCCTGTTTGAAGAGGTAAATTACCTGTTCCTGTTTGAAGAGGTAAAATTACATGTTCCTGTTTGAAGAGGTAGATTACCTGTTCCTGTTTGAAGAGGTAGATTACCAGTTCCTGTTTGAAGAGGTAAATTACTTGTTCCTGTTTGAAGAGGTAAATTACTTGTTCCTATTTGAAGAGGTAAAATTACCTGTTCTTGTTTGAAGAGGTAAATTACTTGTTCTTGTTTGAAGAGGTAAAATTACTTGTTCTTGTATGAAGATGTAAATTACCTGTTCCTGTTCGAAGAGGTAAAATTACCTGTTCCTGTTTGAAGAGATAAATTACCTGTTCCTGTTTGAAGAGGTAAATTACCTATTCCAGTTCAAAGTGGTATTGCATGATGTAATGTGATTTTCATGTGAATTTTATTATGTGGTTAATGAATTTATCAATGAAAATTAAGGCATGAATTAGAGATTCAAATGGGTAGATTTGGATTATTGATTTGGAAATTGATTAAGATGTGACTGCTGGAAAGAAGTGTTTATTTAATTTTCAATCAATGATGTTGCAAGTGTTTATGATGCTGATATTTTCAAAATATTGTCCTAGTGTGGATTTGATGTATTTTGCTGTCCTTGCAAGTGTGTATTGTGATATTTTGGTCTGTGGTTTAGTCATCCTATGGTGGTGTAATTGGTACCTTTGACCAAGTGATATATGTAGGCTCCGTTGTCTTAACCATGTAGTGTCTTTGCCTTATGGTTAGTCAAGAGTCAGTATGTCCTTGTTTGACCACTTGTTTTTCTGATAGTAGTGTTATGGCTGTCTGCTTTGCCATAGGGTCCTCAGGGAGTGACCATGCTTGTGTAGTGTCCTTTGATAGAGTGGCTTTCACTTGGGGGTTGCACCCAAAGTGGTAGGCATTAAGACCCAGTGAAAGTCAGATAATAACTGGTAATCTAATGAAATGATTAGGTGGGTAGTATCATAACATTAATAAATATAATTGTACCTCGTGCATAGGTGAGTGCTAGTATAGGGCTCATAACATTTCGAGAAGGCCTGGAATGGCAAACCAACCACCTTGTCTTCACGAAAGGTTGGTAGCATCCGCATGAGACTTAGTTGGAGCCGGAGGTTCGGGAGAGGTTACTAGGATAGAGAGCCAGGATCTATGAGGGCCTACTAGGGTAGCCATCTTAAGGTATGCGATGACACTCTGTCATTTGGTTCACTTGTGCTTTGTGATGTCAATTCACTAGTGTTTGTGAAGTTGAGTCACCTGGATTCTTGTGGAGTCTTATTGTGCTGTCATGGAGTTGTATTGTTTTGTCGACCATGTCATGTTTATGCTTGTTTGAGGGTCCTCAGCTATCTCCTAGCATGGTGGGGTGATTCCATTTGGGAATTACATGGTCGAGTGGTAGTGCCACTTCCCATCGGATGTTCTAATTTGTGCCTTCATGCGAGGATTGGCTTCACAGGTGATCCTGTGGTTCGTGACTCATGCTTCATCTCGTGTTTTGGAGATTATTGGTATTTGTAGACCTATGTGGTCATTGTATCATTGTAATATTGATCTTATGTAACCTTCTAATTGGATGAGATCTATCCTTTATGTTTATTAAGAAGGTATGTATTGGAAGAGCAATGTAATCCTATGTTTAGATGTTTTTTTTTATCAGTTCCTTGATGTCGATAGTAAATGCTTATAGAAGTGGAGATTATGTTGTATCCTTTCAATCTTTCTATGATGAATCTTTATTTTCTTATGGATTCTTGTGATCATTGAGTTATGATGCATATGTGGAATTTATGGTTTTGTGGATGTTATTCTTGAAGTTAATTCTTCGTTGGTAACCCTTAAGGAATTCTGGTGTAAGTCTTCCGCTTGTGTTATCGTGTATGTTGTGTAAATGCACTTATGATGTTTATACTTAAAAAAAAAAATTATTTCACCCTTGTTGTGGGTTTTTCCTTCAGGGTTCCTGGCGGGGCATTACATTTGGTATCAGAGCCCATGTTTCAACACTGGGTACTCTGGGTTTGTAGTGAGCCCATTTGCCTTGACCTTTTTGTGTAGGTCTTGTGGTGTGACTTCCTTGTGTCTTTCTTTGCCTTTGATCTAAACTTTTTTTCTCTTGTGCAATGTTAGGTCATGGCTAGGAAAGCCAAGGGAGGTGGCTGTGTTGGTGGTTGCACTAGAGGCAGAGGAGGAGGAAGGGGTCAAGGTTCCGACCGCCACAGTCCTTCGCCACCACCCACTCATGCGAGTGTGGATAGAGAGTAGTCGATTCATCAAGAGGAACCACCTTCAGTAGAGCAGGTTCCCGATAGGGAGGAGCTACATCAGATATTTCAAGAGGTGCTAGCTAGACTAGGCTCTAGACCCGAGATGGATCAGCCCATCCATGGACGAGTAGAGGAACCACTTTAGCAGTTTTCAGAGAGAGAGAGAGAGAGAGAGAGAGAGAGAGAGAGAGAGAGAGAGAGAGAGAGAGAGATCTCCTAGAAGGAGAGAGGTCCCAGTGGACCCAGATCCAACTATCTTAGGGCACATGAGGGACTTGATGAGGTCCAATCCTCCCTTCTTTGATGGAAAAGGTACCAGTCTCGAGGCGAAGACCTGGCTTATCAGCTTAGACTCGTGTTTTGCTATGTATCCTTATAGTAGCAACACCAAGGCGAGATGCGTGATCATGTGTCTTGAGAGCTTCGCATCTATCTGGTGGAAATTAGAGGAGGAGAGGATCGATGTGGGAATTAACACCGCATCTTGGGAGATCTTTTTGGAGAGGTTCAGGACACAATTCCTCTCACCCCAGTGGAGGTAGTCGTGAGCAGATGAGTTTTATGCTCTGCGCCAATTTGGGTTGTCAGTGGATCAGTTTGAGCACAAGTTCTATGAGCTCAAATAGTATGCTGGGATCAACAATGATGAGGCTATGCTTGTGTAGCACTTCTTGAGGGGTTTTAATGACCGCATCAGTGGAGGAGTGAGAGTTTTTGAGCCTGCTTCAGTAGAAGTAGCCATGGTGAAATCCAGGTTGGTAGAGCAGAACCTTAGCCATGCTCATGGCAGCCAGCCTGGAGTTTAGATTGGGAGTGATCCTTTCAGTGGGTCTAGAGGTAGAGGGAATCAGTCCCAGACTGCTGCACCTTTTAGGGGTCCTCAGACACCCGCCAAGGGTGGACAGCAGCAGCAACAACCACCGAGACCAAAGCAGCCTCAAGGATAGCAGGGTGGCATCCCTTATTCCCGGAAGAGCAAGAGATGGCCGAGGGGTAGGTAAACCTTTCCAGGACAGTCTTCTCAGGGAGCATCTCAGGCCCCTAGTGGGCAAAGCTTTCAGCAGTCTAGTGGACCGTGTGGGAGTAGAGGACCTGGCAGTGGAGCTTGCTTTACTTGTGGTCAGTTTGGCCACAAGGCCGCTTAGTGTCCTCGACATTCACATCAGTTAGTTAGTCAGAGGCCAACCACATTAGAACCGATAGTGGGGGATACAGGTAGATCCCATAGAGTTTTTTTAGTGGTGGATGACCGCTAGGCTGAGCATCAGAGTACTGTGATTGAAACCACATGTGTGTTACGTGGAACCCCTATCTCTGTACTTTTTGATTCTGGTGCTTTAGATTCTTTTATTTATTCTTCCATTGTGGAGCGGTGTGGGCTCGTGTCTGCTAAGCAGGCAGATAGGTGGCAAGTAGAGTTGGCTACCGGTGTGCGAGTGTATATAGATGCCTTCATTCCCAGCTCTAAGTTGGACTTAGGACCCTTTGTCACTTTAGTGGACCTTCGAGTCATTCCTTTGGGGTCCTATGGAGTTGTGTTGGGGATGGATTGGTTATCATCTCACAGCACTCATGTAGACTATCATTAGAAGATAGTAGAGTGTGTAGATGACCATGGCAGGAGAGTTCGGATCGTTGGAGTTCAGCGATCGATATCCTTATGTATGATTTCTGCTATGCAACTTAGGCGGTGCATGCATCAAGGGTGTCATCTTTTTGTAGTTGCTCTTGAGGATGTGGATGAGGGAGAGAGTCGAGAAATTGCTCTTGATGGTCACCCTATTCTTCGAGAGTATGCAGATGTGTTTCCTTTGGATATTCCCGGTATGCCTCCGAAACGAGACATAGATTTTTGCATTGACTTGGTTCTGCAAGTGGAACCTATTTCAAGAGCACCATATTGGATGACTAATTAGGAGTTGAGTGAGTTGAAGTTGCAAGTTGAGGAGTTGTTGGCCAAGGGATTCATTCACCCCAGTGTTTCTCCTTGGGGTGCGCCAGTTATCTTCGTCAAGAAGAAGGATGGTTCTCTTTGATTATGCATTGATTATCGACAGTTGAATAAGGTAACCATCCGGGACTGATACCCATTGCCTCGGATTGATGATCTCTTTGATTAGGTGAAGGGAGCCAAGGTGTTCTCTAAGATAGACCCAAAGTCTGGGTATCATCAGTTGCGCAATCATGATGCCGACATTCATAAGATGACATTTTGTACTCATTATGGTCACTATGAGTTCACTATGATGCCATTTGGGTTGACGAACGCGCCTTCAGTGTTCATGAGTCTTATGAATGGGGTTTTTTGCACCTACCTTGACAACTTTGTCCTTGTGTTCTTGGATGACATATTGATTTATTCTAGATCCAGGGAAGAGCATGAGGGTCACTTGCATCAGGTATTGCAGTGCTTGAGGGAGAATCAACTTTTTGCGAATCTGGCAAAGTGTGATTTCTTCTAGTCAGAGGTGGTCTATCTTGGTCATATAGTTTCAGGAGAAGGTGTATTCGTGGATCCTTCTAAGATCCAAGCCATTGTTGATTGGCCAATGTCGACCAATGTTTCTGAAGTTTGTAGTTTCATGGGTTTGGCTGGATATTACCATCACTTTGTTCAGAGCTTTTCTCGGATAGGCCATCCGATTACTTCTCTTCAGAGGAAAGGGAAGAAGTTTGTTTGGATAGAGAAGTGCGAATTGGATTTTCATACCTTGAAGGAACTCCTTGTTAGTGCTCTGATTTTGGAAGTTTGTGACCCATCCAAAGATTTCATGGTATGCACAGATGCCTCTTTGGAGGGTATAGGTGCGGTGCTTATGCAAGATGGACGTGTGGTTGCCTATGAGTCTCGCAAACTCAAGGATCATGAGTTGAAATATCTAGTTCATGACTTGGAGTTGGCAACTATAGTGCATGCGTTGGTTCGTTGGAGACATTTCCTATTGGGGCATCAGTTTGAGCTGCATAGTGATCACCGCAGTTTGCAGTATATTTTCACGCAACTGAACTTGAATGATCAACAATGAAGATGGATGGAATTCCTCTACGAGTATGATTTTGAGGTTCGTTATATCCAGGGGAAAGAGAATGCGGTGGTAGATGCTTTGAGCCATAGGCAGCATGAGGTTGCAGCATTGTCCCTTGGTGTGGACTTGAGTGAGAGAATTCTTGGATTTCTTCCTCAGGACACTTGGTATCAGGATGTTAGAGCCGTGGTGGAGTCTGGAAGACCATTGGATGGTAGATTTTCTGGATATACTCTTGAGTCAGATGGTGTTCTTAGACATCTTGGATGGATCTATGTACCTCCTTTGGAGGGCCTTTGCATTTTGATCATGACTAAGGCCCATCGTGCACCTTACTCGACACACCCTGGTGTCAAGAAGATGCACGCAGATCTTAGATAGATATATCATTGGGCTGGTATGAAATGTGACATTGCTGATTTTGTGTCCAAGTGTTTGGAATGTTAGTAGGTGAAGGCGAAGCATCAGCACTCTGTAGGGCTTTTACAGCCGAATTTGATACCGGATTGGAAATGGGATATCATTTCCATGGATTTCATAGTAGGGTTGCCTATTTCTTCGCGGCATCATGATGCCATCATGGTCATTGTGGATAGATTGACCAAAGTTGCTCATTTTGTTCCTATTCGATCTTCTTATACTGCAATAGTGGTGGCATGAGTCTTCTTGGAAGATGTGGTGAGGTTGCATGGGATCCCAAGGTGAATCATTTCTGATAGAGACCTTGTCTTTACATCGGCCTTGTGGACCTCACTTCAGCATGCTTTGGGGACTCAATTGAACTTCAGTTCAACTTATCACCCAGAGACCGATGGCCAGACTGAGTGTGTGAATCAGATCTTGGAGGACATGCTTCACATGTATGTTATGGATCAGCAATCATGCTGGGAGGAATATCTTTGCCTTGTGGAGTTTTCTTATAATAATGGATATCATAGCTCTATAGGCATGTCGCCCTTCCAGGCATTGTATGGTCATCCTTATCGTACTCCTTTGAGTTGGGATCGGTTGGAGGATAGGGTGTGTTTAGGCCCAGATTTACTTTAGGAGATGGCGCAACAGGTTGAGCAAATTCGTGGGCATTTGGTTGCTACCCAAGATAGGTAGAAGAAGTATGATGATGCTCATAGAGTCGATCACCAGTTTTTGGTTGGCGACTAGGTGTTCTTGAGAGTGCATCCACGGAAGAGTCGGATCCATTATGGAAAGGGTTCTAAGTTGGCGCCTCATTTTGTAGGCCCTTTTGAGATCCTTGAGAGGATAGGACCAGTTGCCTACCGTCTTGCCTTGCCGCCGAGTCTATCCTGCATCCATGATGTCTTTCATGTTTCTATTCTTCGTCCTTATCATTGTGATGTGACCCATGTTCTTGATTGGAATGCTTTGCAGATTGAGGACGAGCAGCTATCCATGGAGCCCGTGTGCATCCTTCAGCATCAGGATTTGACCCTCAGGGGTTGGACCATTGAGTAGGTAAGGGTCCTATGGGACCCCAGTGATGAGTCCTCTGTGACTTGGGAAGATGAGAGAGCTTTATTCTTATCTGTTTTAGGCTTCCAGGAGTAAGCCTAGGCTTGGGGGGGAGGATGTAGTACCCCTCCTTGATCAACCTCTTTTGTATATTTTGAGTTACTTTAGTGACTGTTCTGTGGAACATTATTGTATTTTGATTCGGATATTATGTGATGTTATTTCATGCTTTTTCTGGATTTATGGTGTATGATTTTATGCAGTATTTCAGTTCTTATGATTAATGCTATTTTATGGATCATTATCATGGACTGACACTTTTCCCTTCTATTGCGATGCGTCATTTATATGTTGCATGTTTGTAAGTGTATTAGGATGCGAGGGGATGATTTTCCTTCACTCACTCCGGTGAGACAGGGAACATCACGATTCTCCTTCATTGGTGTGTTTACCGTGTCTGTATATATATATTGGTCTATATGCACGTGTGGTTCTTTGGTGCAGGACATTGCAGGTACTAGTACTGGGAAGGTATGGGGTATTGACTCCACCTGGTTTCGCAGGTCTGAGCATGCCTTATATATCTGATGGGAGTGGAGGAGATAGTTGTTGTACCTTAGCTTGACCGTAGTTACACTCGTGTGAGTGTTTTCAATCAGTTGTGTTTCCCTGTTTGGTTGTTATGCGTGTCATGGTGCCTTGGTTTGGTCATTGAGAGTCGTTATTTGATCTGTCTTGGTTTTGCTTGTTTCCGTTATTTAAATGGTTATTTAATTTAAATGGATGATGCTATCTTATGTTGGTGTAATCATTTAATTAATATGCTTTGTGATTATTGTTTATTTAAATTAATGATTGCTAGATTAAATGGTTAAAATGGCTTAATTTATTGTGTATAGTTGCATTGATATTTTTTGTGAAATAAATAAATTGCCTAGCCATTTAAAAAGGTAAAATGCTTATGTTGGAAGAAAGTAATTTGGAAAAAGAAATTAATAAAAGTGTAGACACCTAAAATTGTCATGTCTAATTAAATAAATATTTTATTTATTTAATTATCTAAGCCTAATTCTTCTATTAATTAAATAAATATTTATTTATTTAATTAATTCATTTATCCTCTTCTAGCCTTATTTCTCATTTAAATAAATACATTTATTTATTTAAATTATCCTTTTCCTAAATTAAATAAATATTTATTTATTTAATTGATCTCATTTCTTCTATTAATTAAATAAATCTTTATTTTTTTAATTAATTCATTAGCCTTTTCTACCTATGACACATGTCATTCATCTCTTAATTCATACACTACCTACCCCTCTCATTATTTTATTATTTCTTTTACCTACCCTCTAATCATAGCCGACCTCCTTTTACACCTCTCAATCTTATCCCTCCATTTCATATAGTGTCTTCTATATAAGGAGATGCTTCCTTCATTGTCAAACCCTAATCGTTCTATGCATTCTAATCATTCATCCTAATCAAGCATTCTAATGACCTAATCGACAATTGGGAGGACTTGACTACACTACGATCCTACTTGCAACCACATTCCGTTCTTTGTTGAGCTCTTGTGCATATAAAATCTGAGAGCAAATATATCAAGCAAGATCAATGGAGATAGGAAGAATGGAGATCAAAACCCTATTGGACATGTGATGGTATAATCTTTGTGATTTCATGTGATTTGCATTGTCTTAGGTAATCTTCATATGTTATGGTGGATCTTTGTTGATTGTTAGGCTAGGGTTTTGTGGTTGAATTCATTTAGTCTTTCAATATTGTTATTATTGATATCCATTTTCACCATATACATTTTGGCATGCCCGGTGGGACTCCTATCCCTTTGCATTTAACCTCCTTGTTGCAGATCTTGTGTTTTTGAAGTTGCAGATCGGACATTTTCGGCAGCATTTTCGGTATTTTCGCGTCTGCGCACTTTCGGATCGCGTTTTTGATTTTCAGGCACGTCTGCGATAACTGGATCCGCGTCTGTGTTTTGTCAATATTTCATTTTGCAGGTTCCAGGGAGGCGCGTCTGTGTTACAGAAGTGCGTCTGTGTTACAAAAGCGCGTCTGTGTCATTTTTACCCGCGTTTGTGTTGGGGAAGAGCATCTGTGATTTTTACTCGCGTCTGTGTCTCACAGAACCGCGTCTGTGTCTCAGAATCGCATCTGCGTAGGAGGTAATCACGTCTGTGTATTACCTGTTCCAAAATTTTGAGATTTTAGTGATTCAGTTTTCGGATTTTGCATTTAATGTTTCAGATTTCGTTTATTTTTTGACTAACATTTTCAGATCTAGCTAACACAATTGGTAGAGCTTGCCTTGGAAGCTAAATCGTTTGGTTGAAGGCCCCTATTTTCACAAAGTCTTTTGGGTTTTAAAATTTACCTAACTTGTGTGCTTGCAGGAAGGGGTGATTATTTCAAACAACCCAAACTACTAACAACTCTTTGTTGCAGGTCCTTGGCAAGAGTTTTTGATTTTTATTGTGTGCCTTGTTTTCATAGACTAGCAAACACTTCCATTGGTGCACTAAAATTGAATCATTGTCTTTTGTGTCTTGAGCAATAGGCTCTTTTTGTTTAATCTTTAGAGGGCCTGTCTTCCCGTGTGGTCATTAGGACTACTAGTGAGAAGAGGATGATCCAAGTGGTAGCGAGGAAAACCCACCTCATCCGAACCACTATAATCAAATGTATTCATGGTGAAAACTATGGATAACGTGTGCTGATTAGTTCATACCGACACTATGTTTCCCCATAAACCCGTTTGATCAAATTTATTTGATCATTTGTAGGGCGTAACCCCTACCGGCTGGGAGCCTTCTGTATTTACAGAGCTGAAAGTGCCGCATGTATGGCCACACGAGCGGATGCCCTTACTAGCACCATTTTGTTTTAGAGGCCCAAATCCTTCTAGTTGTTGGGGCAGGAGGTCGGACCTTTGGTAGTGGCCCACACACATACGGTTCTTAGTAGAGATACAAAGTTTGTCATGGGGAGTTTTCATGGGGACTGATGCTTGGCTGACCCGAGAAGTGAGTGCCGAGGGTGGAGCTAGTGAGGTTAAGCATCTAAGTATCCGCTCTGAATAGCATAGCCTCGGGGGTAAAACCCCATGTGGGATCAACAACTATTGTCTTGGCCAACCATAAGAATTGTGCTTGACTTATGTTAAACATTCAAACATTCAAGACCAAACAGCAAAACATTGCGTCTTTGGTGTCTTCAAGTGTATGCAAAACATTTTTACATCAAACAACACACTTTTTGGAGTCATTTTGGAGTCTAAAACACTTGCAAACATTGAGTCCTCATCAGCATTGTGTCCTCTTGTCACGAAAAATAGTCAAACAGTCAGATTTGGTCACAACAAAACGACTTCACAGATTGGAAAAAAATTGCACAAATTTTACAGAAACGCGTCTGTGTCTGTTTTAACCGCGTCTAAGTCATATAAATGCGTCTGTGAAAGGCAGAATAGCATTTGTGTTTATAACAGCGTCTGTGCAGTATACAGTCACGTCTGTGTCCAGAATTGCAAAAAATCTTTACAGTCCAACAAACATAAACAAGAAAATCTCAGAAGCGCATCTGGGTTAAACAGAGTAGCGTCTGTGTAGGATAACCGCGTCTGTGCAGTATACAGGCGTGTCTGTGTTCAAAATTGCATAAAAATTTCACAGTTCAGCAAACAAAAGAAATCAGTTTCGAAATACTTGAGCTTCCTAGGTTGTTTCTTTAGGTTTCATCTAGCATTCAACCTATCTTTGGGTCTCACATAGTCCATCATTGCTTCACATCGCATTTTACATTCACATTTGTCTAAACTTGGGTCAAAAGGTCACTTGCTTTTCCTCATCATACTTTGTCAACACACTACATACAACAACATTTTGCTAAGTGGTCCCTCATCAAGGTTTCTTACCTTTGGGTCTCATTTGGTTTTACTTAGAGTCAAGGTCAACTTACCTCATCAAGAGAAACTATCCTCTCTTTGGAAGTCACACCTACTCTACTACATACATACTTGGTCTTACACTTTGGGCATTGCAAGTACACTTCAAATTCATTTACATTCCATACAACTCTTGGTCTTCCTTACTTTTTCCATTTTCATCTAGTCTCACACATCTTGGTCAATACCTAGTTCATGGTTGAAATCCATCTTCAAAAATCTAGGAGAGAAACTAAAGAGGCTCAAGAGTCCGCAAACATGAGTTCTTATGAGTATGACAATGATTTATTTTTCAATACTGATCACACTACATTGCCGGACATGGATGTCTATAGAAACATTCCAAATGTTGAGAACACAGGCACTACAAACAATAATGCTACACACAATGACAATTTGGACAACTTATCAATACATTCAGCAGATGTGGAAGAATCCATTATGAATCCCCATTTCAATCGATTGGTTAAGGAAATAATGAGGAGAGATAGACAATACTTCTTACACATGATGGCACAAAGTGGAGCCAAGATACCTCATGATTTTGACATGTCTCAAATAATGGAAAACCGACCTTTGCAACAAACTCACTCCAACATGGATCAAAGGAGACCTAATAGTGGAGGAAATAGAGGACCATATATGGTGCCTGAATCACCATCAGCTTTGCTTCAAAAACTAGAGGTGCCACATACACATGGTCAAGCATATGATACTCACCTTCGCAGACCATTATGGAGGCCTTACGTAGACAGATATGCTCAATCACATACTCAAGCTAAGGATCAACCACCAAAACAATGGGATATTCCAAGGCATACTCAAAATTTGGACACAAGGAAACCTCATGTCAAATTTGGGGGCAACACAATGGAACAAGACATGCCTGTAGAATATGGTATATATGCGCAAAATAGATACGGTGTTCCTCAACATGAATCTATACCAAGTGGTCCATATACGCAGCATCACTATAGACCTCCTCCATATGAACATGTGTATGATCAATATCATCCATATATGCAACATGCACCTCCTCCAATGGGTACCTCAAACATAGGATATGGTCCAAGAAGTTGATCTCCACCTAAGAGCAATTTGGAGCAACAAATCAGGGACTTACAAAAGAAAATGGAGGACATAAATACACCAAAGCCAACATACACAATGAGAGACATATGTCCTTATCCATTTGACAAGAGCATTCCAATGCCTCCTTTTCCTACACACTTTGTGATGCCTAAATTTGATAAGTATAGAGGAAAAGGGGATCCTAAGGCACACATAAGACAATTTTTCACAGCTTGCATTGAGGTAGCAGCATAAGAGACATATTTGATGAGATTATTCCCACAAATCTTAGGTGATCAAGCTATGGAATGGTTCTCCCAACTTCCACCTGGTATTAAGTCATGGGGTGACCTAGCAGAAGCATTTATTCAACATTTCTCCTACAATATAGAGACAGACATATCAGTCACTACTTTGTGCAACACCAAGCAAAAAGAGGGAGAATCTTTTGCATCATTTTTACAAAGATGGAGAAATCTAGCCAGCAGATGCTCTTGTGAAATTCCACAAAAACAAATGGTAGAAATGTTCACCAAAAATGTTAACAAAGACATTGGTTATGATCTAAGAAAAGCTTGTTTGTCCACCTTCAAGGACGTCATTGAAAAAGGCTTAGCGACATAAAAGGTTCTAATTGAACAAGGAGTCATTAAGATATTCAAGGAAAACAAAGATGACTTTAAAGGAAAAGACAAGCCAAGATTTTGGAACAAAAACAAGAACACAGTCAATGATGGTGTTGTTGATGCCAACACAGTGCGACCCAAATTCATCTTTTCAGGATCAAGTTCTACAAACAATCAAGTGAATACTCAAACAACTTCTAGATCACGAAGGAAGTACACTCCTTTGGGAGAACCACTTGAGTTAGTCTTCAAAAAGCTGGTGGCAAACAAGGTGATCACAGTTCCAGATTTTCCTCCATATGAACCAAAGGTTAAACCAAATTGGTGGAATGATGATGAGTATTGTGAATTTCATAAGAGCAAGGGTCATAAGATAGGAAATTGTCATCGACTGAAGAACATTGTGCAAGATCTCATTGATAGAGGTGATATTGAGATTGAGGGACATTCATCCAATCAGGAACATGAGATGTTTAAGGAACCATTCCCAAAACATGACAAAGGAAAAGATAAAGTCACAGATGATCAAGCCAACTATACTAGAGCACCTTACAACTATGATTCAACTATCAATCATATCTCGATGGACAATCTTATCTCTACTATTACCATCAAGAACAAAAACCCTGAGAATCCTCCTCAGCGACCTAAGATTGTCCTAAGAGGTGTTGGACCTTCTTTCGAACCTACTTCTGAATGTCATGTTACAACTCGTCGAGGTAAAATTACTTTGCCAGGTGCTTCAACTAAAAACACCGCTTCTTCATCTACCAAACCTGAGTATGACCTTGTAGAACAGTTAGGGAAGACACCCGCGCTCATCTCCATCCTTGAGCTCTTACGCATATCCCCCGCTCATAAAGCTATTCTTGACAAAATCTTGAGAGATACTGCCGTTCCTACTGATCTGAACGTGGACCAGTTTCAAGCCATGGTGGGATACCTTTCCGTTCCACACTCCCTTACTTTCACAGAAGCCGATGACGCCTCCGTAAGTCAGCCACATAATGCACCATTACATATTGAAGCCTTCATACACAAACATCGAATAAAGTGAGTCCTGATAGATGGAGGAGCTGGTCTAAGTATTTGTACATTGAGCACCATTAAACAATTGGGATATTCCGATAAAGCTATGAATTCAACAAATCAAATCACCATCAAGGCATATGATGATGAAGAGCGCTCATCCAAGGGCACAGTCACCTTACCTCTAAGAATTGGGCTAGTTACAAAGGATGTGGTTTGTCAAGTTCTAGATCTAGACCTCACTTATAATATATTGCTAGGACGTCCTTGGATTCATGAAATGAGAGAAGTCCCATCGACATATCACCAATGCATTAAGTTTCCTCACAATGGAGTCGAAGTAACAGTTAACGGCGATCCTAATCCGTTCATATATTGCAATAACCTGAGATCACATACGGAAACCATCATTCCCAGTAATCGTGAAGCTGTTCCTTCTTTGGCATACATTGACCCTGAGTCATTAAAAACTTCGACATCAAAACAGGGTGAACTTAAAGGCAGATTTCAGGACAAAGGCATGGGAGAATACACTTTAAATCAGACCATGTATTTACGACAAGTCATGAGCTCTCCAAAAGAATATGGAAGACCACATCCTAACAAGCAAATATCAATCATAGTATTCAAATGGGATCCTACTACCTTTCAAAGATGGGGTGAACTGGAAGAGGAAGGTTTATACAAAATTCTCTACAAAGACATTGAAGATGACACACAAGATCAGATCAATATACCCTATGAGAAATATGGCAAAGGCTTCAAGATTCTACAAAAATTCGGGTATGATGGAAAAAGCCCTCTTAGGTTACGAAAAGAAGGCGTTATGGAGCCCTTACAACCTGAATTGACTGTAAAAAGGGAACGCTCGAAGGGACTTGGTTTTCTAACTTCCAAGATCCACACTAAAAGGACAGAAGAGGCATCACGAATCAAAATTGCCAAAATTCAACAAGAGGATCGCTATTCCACAGACTCCAACGAATGGGAATGGGGTTCAGACAAATCCTCCAGTGACTATGAGCTCACCGAGACATTCAGAGAGCCAGATGAACCCACAGAAGAGGAGGAATTTTATAAAAAGTTCAGAGTTGGTCAAGAAACAACCCATGAGGAGTCTATACAGTCCTTGTCTCAAGGTTCTAGGTTGAAATCACATAGGATGAGAACACCTGTTCCGGAATGCGCTACTAGTGATGATAATTTGGATTCGTTCGCGATTGAGACTGATGAGGAGAGTGCCGTTGATGACTTCGATAATTACCTTGACATACCCGAATATAACCACATCTTCACTCTTAACCCTGCAAACTCCGAAAACATTAAAGGCCTTCCCCTTGTTCATCACCAACTCATTGACTGGGATAGTGAAGGACCTCCGCAATTGGATACATTCCAAAACGATGAAGCTTTTATTGATTATCTAGGCATACGAGATGATCTTCCCTCTGGAGACCATAAAGCAGGATACACTATAGAACTCAACAACATGGCATATTTTGGTGAGGGTGTCGGACCTTCCAGTCGCAAAAATGTGAAAATAAGAACAAATCAAGCGTCTTATGGCGAAAACCACATTGTGGCGCTATCTGACCCCAAAAAAGTAAAAAGAAAGGACATATCTGAGGGTGAAAACCTCTCTGAGGTGCCCGAAGATGGAAGGCTCGACATTCTCCCAGCCTCATATGAGGAAAAGTCATCCATGCTGGTAGAGGAGACTATCAAAACAAACATTGGTACAGAAGAGGTTCCACACAACATATTCCTGGCTAAATCATTGACAGAGTCCGAAAGGTCACAGTTCATAAGTTTCTTCAAGGAACAACAAATCAACTTTGCATGGTCATACGCTGATATGCCTGGACTGGATCCGGATTTGGTAATGTATCATTTGACAGTCAAACCGGGGGCAAAGCCAGTAAAACAGAAATTGAGAAAAATGCATCCACAAGTGGCATTACTAGTTAAAGCAGAGCTGGAGAAGTTATTGGATGTCGGATTTATACGCCCAATTGATTATCCTGAATGGATCTCCAATTTAGTACCTGTCAGTAAACCAGATCGCAGTATCAGAATATGTACAGATTTCAGAGACATCAACAAAGCTTGTCCAAAAGATGACTTCCCATTACCAAATATTGACTTGATCGTTGATCTCACGACAGGTCACGAAATGTTATCATTGATGGATGGATTTTCTGGTTATAATCAAATAAGGATCGCACCCGAAGATCAACACAAAACATCATTCACTTGTCCTTGGGGAACTTTCTGCTGGAACGTCATGCCCTTTGAGCTGAAAAATGCAGGTGCTACATATCAAAGAGCAATGACCACTATCTTTCATGATCTCATGCACATAACTATGGAAGATTATGTTGATGATCTCTTGGGTAAATCAGTAGACATAAATACACATTTGGACATACTTTCAGTCATCTTTGATCGGTTGGAAAAATACAAAGTAAGATTAAATCCCAAGAAATGTGTCTTTGGAGTAACCTCCGGGAAGCTCCTAGGATTCATTGTGTCCAAAAGAGGTAACAATATAGCGGAATATGAGGCATTAACAACTGGATTACAAATTGCAGTTCAGTGGAAGATCCAGGAACTTCATGTTTTTGGGGATTCCCAACTTGTCATCCATCAAGCAACTGATGATTACCAAACAAAAGATGAAAAATTACTGCCTTACAAGCAAATGGTGGATGATTTGAAACAACACTTCACAAAGATAGATTTTGAGCAGATACCAAGAGAGCAGAATCGTGCTGCAGATGCCATGGCTACAATTGCTTCACTGATCGATTTACCTCCAAATGAGACCCGCTATGAGTTCTTGGTGGATAACCTGTTGGTTCCTTCATATGAGATCACTCCTACTGAAATGATATGTGTTGTTGGTCCTGAATCCTAGTTATATGGTTCCATCTTCACATACCTTTGCGACAATATCCTACCTCCTGATCTATCAAATAACCAACGCCGCACCTTCATTCGCCAATCCTCTCGATATGTCATTTTAGCTGATATCCTATACCGGTGAGGTCTAGATGGCACTCTTCTTAGATGTCTAGAAAGTGACGAAGCTCAGATTGCGTTACGTGAAGTGCATGAAGGGATATGTGGTCCACATGCTAGTGGTCCTACCTTGGCCAAGAAACTCATTAGGACTGGATATTACTGGCCCAATATGGAAAAAGACTCATATCAGTTTGTCAAGAAATGTAAGCAATGTCAAATTCATGGAGACCTCATACATGCGCTAGCAAAAGAACTGCAACCACTTGCGTCTCCTTGGCCCTTTTGTTAGTGGGGACTCGATCTCATAGGCAAGATTCACCCTCCTTCCTCCAATGGTCATAAATTCATTATCACTGCCACAAAGTATTTTACAAAATGGATTGAAGCCGTGCCTCTCACACAAGTCACTGGAAAACAGATCGCTACATTCATCCTTAACTATATCATATGCCGATATGGTATTCCTGTTTCCATTATTACTGATAACGGGCGTCCCTTCAAAAACCAAGATGTTCGCGAACTCTGTGACCGCTTCCATATCTCTCATCGTTTCTCCACACCATATTACCCCCAAGGTAATGGCCAAGCTGAGGCGTCTAATAAAAAAATCCTTAAAATCCTCAAGAAGACAGTCGACGACGCTGGCCGTAATTGGCATATCCAACTCAATCCTGCACTTTGGGCCTACCGCACAAGTGTCCGCACACCTACAAGAGCTACACCCTATTCACTAGTCTATGGTTCTGTAGCCATCTTGCCTATTGAGGTCGAGTTACCCTCTTTATGGGTCTCTTTGCAAAACATCATCACTGATGAAGATTACAGAGTCTCTCGCTTACAAGAACTAGAACTGCTGGATGAACGGAGACAAACTGCTTTTAATCATCTCAAGGCTTACCAACAACGAATGAGTCGCAGCTACAATCACAAGGTCAAGCCTCGCACATTTGAGGTAGGTGACATGGTTCTCAGAGAAAACCCCAAAAATCAGCAAGACAGAGAGAAGAAGGGCAAGTTCGAACCAAATTGGCTTGGTCCTTACATCATTACAACAACATATGGATTTGGGGCATATCAGCTCTCAACTACAGAAGGAAAACCTTTGGAGGATCCTATCAATAGCATGCACCTTCGCAGGTTCTACACATAGCTCTTCGGATTATCCTAATTCAAAAATACAAAAAAAATTATAAAACAAAAAAATCGTTACTTGGTGAAAACCTGGCAAACAGGCGCCTTGTGACACAAAAAACATTGAAAATCGAAAAAAGTAAAGAGAAATAATTTCGTCCAACGGTGAAAACCACTTCGGTGGTGCCTTGGGCAAGTACCATGGTGAAAACTGGGTCACCAGCACCATGCGTAGAGACATTGCTCTTCCCTCCTTCAGGATTCTCTTTCATCCTTTCACTTTTCACACACTCACAACCTATTCGTCCATAATAAACTTACACATTCCCATCATGGCTTGTTATTGATCTACCTAAGATTGGTTAGCCATTCATAATAAACCTCCCTTTTCACATCCCTTTCCATCCATAACAAATCAGACCCTATCTGTGGCTAAGGCAAATCCTACGTCTAGTGATGGGTGTGGAACTGAGAACATCACATGTTTCAAGGAGTAAAGTTTCTTCCAGCTTTCTTCAGTCTATTCGCGCACAATCTGCAATAAAGCAACATCTGCATCACAAATCCGCAATAAAGTTTCATCTTCTCCGCAATAAAGTATCAGTTTCATGGATTCAGTCAGTTTCAGATGAGACACAGCAGCAACAATGGGCTTCAACAAATCAAATCTTTCAACAGACTCAGACAACATTATGGTTTAGTGCTATCTATCCATTCTGTGAAAGTAAACATTGTGACCCCAATCAAATAAGACTTATACAAGTGACAAGAGACACTAAACTTGAGGACTACAGTGGATGTTGGTGTCGAGTCTTGGTTTTCTTTTGATTTTATCTTTCTGGTGACATGTCTTTTAGCTTTTCCAGGATGTCTTTGACTAGAGATTCTATCTCCAGGATGTCTTTGACTAGAAAGGCAAGGATGGGGTATCGTCACCTATTTGTATTTGCTGTCCGTGGATTGTCTCTTAGTAATGCTATGACTTGTCCAAGTATATGAGGACACTGTGAGTCTAGTGTGAACTGGGGCATTCCTTGTTTGTGACTGTCTTATCCCCATGCAAACAGGTACAATGACTTTCTGGGTCGAACATATGCCTCGATTGTCATAACCTATTTTGCCATAATAAAGCTCAATGATGATAACACACAAGAAGCTCTTTCACTTTCATATCTTCTATCTTTCATCCCCCTTTCTTGATTGACTTCCATCGTCCTTCTTGAGTCCGTGTAGCCTGCTATCACATGACTGAGTATAATGACACACCAAAAATATTTGCATTTCATGTAGCTGCACCTGCATTACCACATATAAGCATTTCATACATACATATAGATATCACAACTGCATCACATCCTGCACACAACACCTGTTAGCACAATTTACATTTGCATTATCATATTCATCTGCATTACATACATTCACATTTGCATCATGCATACACATATAAAACATAAAAGAACAAAATATATTGCATTGCATCATATACCTATTTGCATCCATATCATAAGCATCACATAAGAACATCTCATCACATAGGTACACATGCATATAGCTGCCGCAAAGATGCATCATCTCATATATATATATAAAGTGTCATGATACAATGATGTCAAAATCATATGGCTACAATCACCCGTAGGTGTCTACATCATTATACAAAATGGTACAAAACTGATACAGAGGAACTCATTGATCACTCCTGCCAACACTATTGGTAGTGCTAATCCTATCCATGTCATGGTATCCCATGCCACGTGTCCTGCCCTCATCTCCAGTCTTGGATCCTAGAACACTCGTCTAAGGGCATCCCTGTCTCCGTCTCGATCGTACGGAATCAACTCCCCATCAATCGATATTCGCATAATCCTATATACATCCTCCAGGGTGACTGTCATCTCACCCATCGGCAGATGAAACGTGCACGTCTCAGAGTGCCATCTCTCAGCCAGCGCAGTCAGCAAACCCATGTTTGCCCAAAACTCAGGCACATACAATATATGTCTCAGACCCATCTCCTCGATGACAGCTCTATCCTGAAATGACAACTCAGGTCGCAACCTCTGTGTTGACAAGAATCTCTCCTGTGACTCTAACATCGACAAATACTCCTGCAGTCAAACAACTCAATCATGTCAGTTATAGTGGCATTCACTGTTTATCACAAAATGCTACTCTTTATTTAAATGCATATTGCTATCTATTCTAGTGACACTCACTGTTCATCACAAAGTGTTTCTATTTATCCTAGTGGTACTCCCTGTTCATCACAAAGTACTACGTGTGTGACACTCACTGTTCATCACAAAGTGTTATTCACCTTTGCACTCCCTGTTCATCACAAAGTGCTGCTCGTATTTTAGTACTCCCTGTTCATGACAAAGTACTCTATCTTGGTACTCACTATTCATCACAAAGTGCCTTGATCTATCCTAGTCTTCCTAGAGGACCTGCTTGAGTGTATCCTCTCAGCAGCTTATCCAATCGACAGCGTATGTTCATCACAGAACTGCCGATTTGACCTAGAAGACCAAATTTGCATTTTTCAACGCAAACGCGCTTACATGACGCAAACGCTTTTAAAGACTGCACAGACACGCCTGCTGGACACAGATGTGCCTATGCTCTGCATAGATGCGCCTCTTTGACACAGACGCGGCCGCATTTAACACAGACGCGGGTCCAGACACAAACGCGCTTGGCACAAACACAGACGCGCCTAGCGGACATAGACGCGCCTGGCACCAACGCAGACGCGCCTGGATGTTTTTTGACACTTTTTGGACCCTAGTCTAAGAGCATTTATTGCCCTATTCGACATACATTAATGACAAAATTAAATGCATCCAAGTACGAGGAGGTTTGGTAGTACTTACCGGCTCTCCTGCCTTTGCTGGCCTCTGAAATCGGCGAACACGGTCAAATCTATGCACGAAAGCCATCGCTGCTGATTGCTCCTGCTCTATTTTCACTCTGCAATATGCTCTTGTGGATGTGTAGATGACAATGAGGATGTATTTTCCCCCGTGGTCTATCTTATAGACTACCCCTCGCCTTCATTTCCCGAGTCAGTCTTCTTTATCCCATGACTTTGTCACTTTATCCAGTCAATCCATTCTAGCCTTTCTTTCTTATCAAGAGATTGTCTGCAATCTTTTCAGACATTTTCATCCAATCTCTCGAGGGGGCATATCATTCCCATTCTGGGGCAACTCTGTATCAGTTCATCTAATCTTCTTTGAAACAACGCGACAAGCCGCATTGTCTCAAAGAGGGGCAAAATGTAGACACCTAAAATTGTCATGTCTAATTAAATAAATATTTTATTTATTTAATTATCTAAGCCTAATTCTTCTATTAATTAAATAAATATTTATTTATTTAATTAATTCATTTATCCTCTTCTAGCCTTATTTCTCATTTAAATAAATACATTTATTTATTTAAATTATCCTTTTCCTAAATTAAATAAATATTTATTTATTTAATTGATCTCATTTCTTCTATTAATTAAATAAATCTTTATTTTTTTAATTAATTCATTAGCCTTTTCTACCTATGACACATGTCATTCATCTCTTAATTTATACACTACCTACCCCTCTCATTATTTTATTATTTCTTTTACCTACCCTCTCATCATAGCCGACCTCCTTTTACACCTCTCAATCTTATCCCTCCATTTCATATAGTGTCTTCTATATAAGGAGATGCTTCCTTCATTATCAAACCCTAATCGTTCTATGCATTCTAATCATTCATCCTAATCAAGCATTCTAATGACCTAATCGACAATTGGGAGGACTTGACTACACTACGATCCTACTTGCAACCACATTCCGTTCTTTGTTGAGCTCTTGTGCATATAAAATCTGAGAGCAAATATATCAAGCAAGATCAATGGAGATAGGAAGAATGGAGATCAAAACCCTATTGGACATGTGATGGTATAATCTTTGTGATTTCATGTGATTTGCATTGTCTTAGGTAATCTTCATATGTTATGGTGGATCTTTGTTGATTGTTAGGCTAGGGTTTTGTGGTTGAATTCATTTAGTCTTTCAATATTGTTATTATTGATATCCATTTTCACCATATACAAAAAGCTTTCCTTTTGACTTTTGCTTTTTCATTTTAGTTATTGGAAAGAATTATTATTTTTTTTGGAAAATAAATAAATCTGATTGCCTTTTAGTTTTAAAATATTTAAATTTGATTGGATGAAAAACTTTAACCTAGAAGCTTGGGTTAAAAGATATTTTTGGGCATCCATTCTAAAAAATATTCACGGCAGTAGAAGAAGAGGATTTTTGGAGAGAAAATTCTAGAAAAACTTTGCGGAGCAGCTGGAAATTTGTCCTAGTTGCAAGACTGGATTTGCTTCATTCCTTTTGCTTGCTAATTGCTTCAAGGTTAGAGGTTCCCTTCTTGTTTTGAATTTGTTTTGTAATTTTCAGTTTGCTTCCTGTGCATGGAAATTTATTCAATCTTCCTGTAGATGTTTGTGGAATGATTGAAATGAAAGAATTAGTGTTTACTACTGCTGGTTTTGTGAAATCTATATCATATGGTTGCATTCAGGAAAGAAATGGTTCATCTCTCTATCTGCTGTGTGTTTTGTTCTTGGAAATCAATTTATTGGTTTACCTCTTCTTTGAGAAGAAATAATTTTAGATTGGACTTGGTGGGTGCATCCTTGTTTCTATTTTGTCATGATTTGGTTAGTCATTATTTCCAGTATGTTTATTTCACCATTTACCTTGCTGGTAAACTCTTCCTTGAAATTTTGGAAATTGGCACTCTATGTGTGAGCCCGTGAAATAATTCTGGAAATGTAGTATTACTTGTTTGAAGAGGTAAAATTACTTGTTCCTGTTTGAAGAGGTAAATTACCTGTTCCTATTTGAAGAGGTAAATTACCTATTCCTATTTGAAGAGGTAAAATTACCTGTTCCCGTTTGAAGAGGTAAATTACCTGTTCTTGTTCGAAGAGGTAAAATTACCTGTTCCTGTTTGAAGAGGCAAATTACCTGTTCCTGTTTGAAGAGGTAGATTACCTGTTCCTGTTTGAAGAGGTAAATTACCTATTCCTGTTTGAAGAGGTAAAATTACCTGTTCCTATTTGAAGAGGTAAATTACCTGTTCTTGTTTGAAGAGGTAAATTACCTGTTCTTGTTTGAAGAGGTAAAATTACATGTTCCTGTTTGAAGAGGAAAATTACCTATTCCTGTTTGAAGAGGTAAATTACCTGTTCCTGTTTGAAGAGGTAAATTACCTGATCCTATTCAAAGTTCAAAGTGGTATTGCATGATGTAATGTGATTTTCATGTGAATTTTATTATGTGGTTAATGAATTTATCAATGAAAATTAAGGCATGAATTAGAGATTCAAATGGGTAGATTTGGATTATTGATTTGGAAATTGATTAAGATGTGACTGCTGGAAAGGAGTGTTTATTTAATTTTCAGTCAATGATGTTGCAAGTGTTTATGATGCTGATATTTTCAAAAGATTGTCCTAGTGTGGATTTGATGTATTTTGCTATCCTTGCAAGTGTGTATTGTGATATTTTGGTCTGTGGTTCAGTCATCCTATGGTGGTGTAATTGGTACCTTTGACCAAGTGATATATGTAGGCTCCGTTGTCTTAACCATGTAGTGTCTTTGCCTTATGGTTAGTCAAGAGTCAGTATGTCCTTGTTTGACCACTTGTTTTTTTGATAGTGGTGTTATGATTGTTTGCTTTGCCATAGGGTCCTCGGGGAGTGACCATGCTTGTGTAGTGTCCTTTGAGAGAGTGGTTTTTGCTTGGGGGTTTCACCCAAAGTGGTAGGCATTATGACCCAACAAAAGTCAGATAATAACTGGTAATCTAATGAAATGATTAGGTGGGTAGTATCATAACATTAATAAAGATAATTGTACCTCGTGCATAAGTGAGTGCTAGTATAGGGCTCATAATGTTTCGAGAAGGCCCGGAATGACAAACCAACCACCTTGTCTTCATGAAAGGTTGGTAGGGTCCGCATGACACTTAGTTGGAGCTGGGGGTTCGGGAGAGGTTACCAGGACAAAGAGCCGGGACCTATGAGGGCCTACCAGGGTAACCATCTTAAGCTATGTGATGACACTCTTTCATTTGGTTCACTTGTGCTTTGTGATGTCAGTTCACTTGTGTTTGTGAAGTTGAGTCTCCTGGATTCTTGTGGAGTCTTATTGTTCTATCATGGAGTCATATTGTTTTGTCGACCATGCCATGTTTATGCTTGTTTGAGGGTCCTCAGCTATCTCCTAGCATGGTGGGGTGATTCCATTTGGGAATTACATGGTCGGATGGTAGTGCCAGTTCCCATCAGATGTTCGAATTTGTGCATTCATGCGAGGATTGGCTTCGCAGGTGATCCTGTGGTTCATGACTCATGTTTCATCTCATGTTTTGGAGATTATTGGTATTTGTAGACCTATGTGGTCATTGTATCATTGTAATATTGATCTTATGTAACCTTGTAATTGGATGAGATCTATCCTTTATGTTTATTGAGAAGCTATGCATTGGAAGAGCAATGTAATCCTATGTTTAGATGTTTTTTTTTATCAGTTCCTTGATGTCGGTAGTAAATGCTTATAGAAGTGTAGATTATGTTGTATCCTTTCAATCTTACTACGATGAATCTTTATTTTCTTATGGATTCTTGTGATCATTGAGTTATGATGCATATGTGGAATTTATGGTTTTGTGGATGTTATTCTTGAAGTTAATTCTTCGTTGGTAACCCTTAAGGAATTCTGGTGTAAGTCTTCCGCTTGTGTTATTGTGTATGTTGTGTAAATGCACTTATGATGTTTATAATTCAAAAAAAAAAAATTGTTTCAGCCTTGTTGTGGGTTTTTCCTTCGGGGTTCCTGGTGGGGCGTTACAAAAACCTCGATGGGATTTGTGACCCACAATATTCACTCACTGGCCAATGAATGGATATTACTTACAATAGGGGCCTGCACATGCAGGAAGGCCAACTGCCTAAAGCTCACTGCTTGATTACAAAAGGAAGTCTCACTGACTTACATAATGGATTATGCAAATCCAATATAATGTACTGCTTTAGTTCAACATTTGCCATGCCAGGTTCAATATTGGTATAAGCTCATACACTAACCATAAACCTTACTCCAAAATCTGCCTTAATATTCACATGTTCGCATCTGTCTCTTACATAAATGATATACAAGATCTCATACTTATATATGAGTCCTATTACAGTTCACCTTGTCGGCTTACAAAAGGATATTACAATTAAATACAAAATGCAATAAACAAAATCTTGTCGGCCAGGGTGTCGGTAATCATCTTTGTCACTGTCAGTAAGCTGTCTGTCGGTGCCAGTGCCATAAGATTGCAAGGTTGCCATCAATGACAAAACCATATCAACATATTCAAAATACCAACAATCTCCCCCTTTGGCATTTATGGCAACACAAGATGGAAAAACCATCAAAGTGCCAAAACAGAAATGCCAAAAACCAAAAACCAACAATCTCCCAAAGAGATCATTAACTAGAAATCAAAATACATAATGTCTCTCCCCTGGGAATAATCTCTCCCAAAAGATATCTCTCCCCCTTTGACATCAAATGCCAAAGAAATACAAAACCAAATACAAAATACCAACTCATTATAAAACACCAACTACTCCCCCTGAGAAGTAGCTCTCCTCATCAAAGCTGGAAAAAAAATTTCTCTATTAATTCTGTCGGTTGATGACAAACATCAACTGTCCAAGTCTCTACCGGTGGGGGTAGAACTCCAAGCTGCTCTCTGAGATATTCAAAAGTCTCCTTAGCCAAAGGATTTGTAAAAATATCTGCAATCTGCTCTTTAGTATTCACATAAACCAATTTTACTTCTTTTGCTTCAATATTCTCTTTCAGAAAGTTGAATCTGATAGAAACATGTTTAGTTTTTGAGTGAAATATCGAATTCTTAGATATGTCAATTGCTACCATATTGTCATAGTAAATCGTTATAAGTTCCTTGCATTTTACCTTTATATCCTTCAACATTTGTTTGATCCATAATACCTATTTACAATTTGTAGCTGCTGCAACATATTCTGATTCTGCTATTGATAGTGATGTACAACTTTGTTTCTTGCTCAACCATGAAATTAGTCTGCTATCAAGAAAAAATGCTCCGCCGGTGGTGCTTTTTCTATCATCTACATCTCCTACCCAATTAGCATCTGTGTATGCACATAAATCAAAATTTTCATCTCTAGGATACCATAAACCAAGATTTGTAGTGCCTTGTAGGTATCCGAAAATCCTTTTCACTGCTGATTCATGATTTTCTTTAGGATTACTTTGAAATATTGAAACAACACATATTGCATTCATAATATCAGGCCTGTTTGTGTCAAATACAGTAAACCTCCTATCATAGACTTGTATCTAGTTGGATTAACAGGTAATGTAAAATCTAATTTTTGGAAGATCCTCCAAATTTCAGACTTAGTCAAATTTCAGGGCATTTCAGGATTAGGAGTGAAAAATTTGTAACCAAGATTTGAAATTAGGCTTGTGGAAGCCCACCTAAGGTTTTGGATTTTCACTAACTTCTTTTTTTATCGCAGGTTTCTTACAGTTTCTTGTAGATTTGGAGGAGTTGAGTTAAGATTTAATGAATTCTTTTCTATCTTTTTCAAAGTTGGTTAAAAAGAACTCATATTTCCTTTTGTGTAAAAAAAAAATTCATTTTTCAATTTGGTGTTCTAAAAAGTACCTCACTTGTTTTGGGCTCTGAAAATAATCACATTTGCAAGGTAAAAAGAACAACAAATCAAACATTTACTTTCTTGCAAAGTTGGGATTCACACCTCAAATTTTGGGCTCTAAAAAGAACAACAATCTTTCATTTTCTTGCAAAGGTAAAAAGCACAATCAATATTATTTTTTGCAAGTTAAAAAGAACAATAAACTTGTCCATTTTTACCAAGCAAGTTACTTTTTGCAACGATTTTCATTTTGTTGACCAGGATTTCCAATTCTTAGTTTAGAGAATCATTTGCTATGTGGGGCTAAAATAAACACTATGCTTGTTGGAGCAACATCTCCAAATAGGACTTAGCCAACAATTGCTTTGAAAAGGTTAAAAAGAACTTTGATCGCTTTGTCTTAAGTGGTAGGTATATGCTCTCCCTTTAATTGGGTGACCAAAAAGCCAAACCCACTCTTTTATGCTTTCTTTACTTTCAAGCAATTAAATCCTTTAGATGGCCTGCCTTCCCGAAGGCTTGAAAGGGCTAGTGAGAAGGGTACAACCCAAGTGGGCAACAACTTTATCGCCAATTTTACCAACCCATTATAATCAAATGTGGAGGCTGATAAAAATCCCCTCCAATGGAAGTGTGTATTTGATAGCCTTCCCCTAGTATCCTTGTGATGTGAAAAGCATTTATTCTAAAGGTTGGGAAACCTCTTAATTGAGTTTATCATTTGTCGCGTTGAACGAAATCCTTGCTACAAACCATAGAAGTAGAAGATTTGAGGTGAGTCAGTTGCCATACATTGGCAATATCATAGTGCAAGGGTGGGGAAGAATCCGCCCCCAAGATTACTTACCATATATCTCCCAAGATAACTACCGAACTGTGAAGCAATTCACTTTGGGTTAATTTGTAGCAAAAGGAAAAACAACAGGCACCCTCTAGGGGGTGACAAGGCTATTCGAGCTGACGAAGTATCGAGACTAGTGGGCTATGATATTGTTGATGACCTTTGAATAAAGTGTCTATCTGATGTGTCCTTTATTGTAAATCAAACCAGTGAAAACATTGAGGATTTGAAAATATCCTCACAAAAACATACACTCAATGTTTAGTATAGGGATGATCAATATTTTCATGTGTGCTATGTCTTCTTGTTATGAACATTGAAATATCTTGCAAATCAACCAATACAACAATCAATTCAAAACAAAGAGCAAAGAGCAACCTTAGAGAGAAAAGAATTTCCAAATCCAACAAAGCACTTTTTTGAGGTGGTTATCAAATTTTCAACTATCTTAGGCAAGACTTTCATCCAACAAGATTAGGGGAATATCAAACCAAGTGATCAAAAGTTTATCATTCAACTATCTCAATGACAATAATACCTAGCTAGATATTCAACTTAATCAAATCAAGTTTCCATATCAAGAGACTTTATCCATATCATTTGACATACTTTGTCATAGGGGCCTATCAAACAAACCCTTTATTTGACTTAGTGAGCTTGAGTATCCAAAATGAAGTATCTATCAATTCAACAACATAAACCTATCTAAACTGAAACTTTGATCACTCATGTAACCATCCCTTGTCACTTGAAAAAGAAGAAGCTTATTCAGAGGAAATGAGTCCTAGCCTAAATCAAGATCAAGATATCATGCCTCTCTAATCTAATCCCATTTTTTATCAAGATCCCACCTATCAAGAATCTTATTACGATCCCCTAAAATTTTGGTATTCCATCCACGATGATCCCCTTTTATCTCAAGAATAGAGTCCCATTCAATATCCACCTCCTAAGCAAGAGCATGATATCCCTTCCATCTCCTTCAATAATCTAATTCAAAATCAAGAAAAAAACACAAACTCAAATGATCCTACTCCAAGTCAAGATCAAGATCAAGAAATCTCTTCATCCTCCAAATCTATTTTAGGTCCTTTTGTTCCAAAGTCAATCTATTCATCCTTCAAATCCATCTTAGGTCCTTTTGTTCCAAAGTCAAACTCTTCATCCTCCAAATCCATTTTAGGTCCTTTCATTCCAAATGCAAACTCTCCATCCCTTCCATCAATCTTGGGTCCTTACATCCCTCCATCCACCATTTCATCACCTCAAATGATCCATAAGAAAGATCAACAAAGACACATATCTTTGAACTTCTTTCAAACATCTATCTAAACATATTTTCAAAACTATTCTTCCATAATTTCCTTTATCTATTTTGGGTTCTTATGTCCCAAAATTCAATTTTCCTCCATATCTTCATCACTTCTCAAGTTGTGTACCAACACTCATCTTGATTACATTTTCATCTATCCTCGCACAAATATTCAAACACTTTATCTATTATCCAACACATCGTTTCTATCCTTCCATCCCTTTCATTCAATCCTTTGCATAAATTCATCATCTGTGAAATAGGCATCTGTGACATTTTGTCACATGCTTGCCCATGCTCGAATCTCATGTTCAATCCATTTCCTAGATATCTACTCATGATACACTTCATAATTTGAGGTTGTTCCTCGTTAACATTATCTTTTGGTTGGGATACACACTCAATCCAAAAAAGAACCACTTATCGTATCTTTGTACCGACATCTTTTGATTACTACATCTCATACACTTAATCAATTTCTCTAAATCATTGTGATCTCTTAGTCAAAGACATTGATAGTGAAAAATCTAAAACCTTGCTTTAGTGCCACTGTAATTATCAAACCCATGTAAGTTTCATTACTTACAAGCCAATGCAATCAAAATAAGACAATAAAAAGACAATATCAAAAGATCCAAAGCATGATCAGAAAAAGAAATATCCAAAATAAGAAAAAAAAATGAAATATCAAAAGCTTGGCTATGGGAAAATGCGAGTAACTCCATCGGGGATATGGATGCCTGGCTGGCAATGGAACAATATTTGTGATATTACAGCGATAACCCCGTTAGAGCTATGGATGCTTGCTGGCAACGAGTCTGTATCCAGGATGCTTTTGAAGTTAGGGTAACTCATGTAGCTAGCCACGTTGGATTCTAAAGATTACAATGGTCATATAAGCTAGAATGAACCCAATTGCACACACATGGGTGGTGCTAAATATTGTGAAAATCTTACATATAACCTCTTTACAAATGGAGACCTCTATACTTGGGGTCAAAGTTTCATCCACTATATTCTTCATACCACATCTCCCATTATCCTTCCTCTAGTATCCATTACCCTATCTAAATTCATCCAGTGCTATCTATGATATTGCTTCATGCTAATCTATAACATCTATCCTAACTATTCATTTCTTCCATCATCTATCACTATATATGATCTTGTTTCTCCTATCCATATCCCCTTTTCCATCCTTGATCTTGATCAAAATTAAGAACAAAAACATGATTTTAAAAAGCTCTTGACATGTCTCTTCATGTTCCATAATAAGATGCATCCATCTTTCACCCATTCATCTTCAACTTAACAATTCATCCATTCCTTGTCTTGCTATACATTGGGGCAACCAAATACATCTTTCTTCTAATCCACAAAGCTCAAAAAATAAAAAATGTCTCAAAAACAAAAAATCAAAAAAATCAAAAGAAAAAATTGAAAATCAAAGCATGAGCACATGGCCCATCCATCAAATCAACAACAAGAAAACTGTCAAAGTCTACAATCAAACTGATCACATGTCTTGTTAATCAATTTATCACTCTAAATTTATCAACATCAACATGTCTTATACAGGAAAAGATACGCTTGAAACCAGACAGATCAGTCTTATATGGGGTACTCACTCTTTGAAACCAAACATTCTTATCAATCATCGAACAAATCAAAACAATGACATAGATTAGTATGACCACTAGATTTTGTTCTGGGTAGTCTTATCTTTATCAATTGATGGCAGGACATGTTTCATCTCTCAAAAATCAGGAAAGACAAAAAAAAACAATAAAATTAGATAGTGAAAACCTAGTAAACATGCGCTATCTAAAAAGTGAGTTCTTCCATCTATGAGATCGCTTTGCTCACCTATCCAATTCATCCTATCACATCTACCTCTTTCATCTATCGTAGCTCATCCAATTCATCTTTCGCATCCATTGCTCTGAACCATTAGCAGAAAATATGCAATTATCAATCTTTGACATACTTGTCATAGTCACTGTCTTAGATTATCAGAATCAATCATATCTGCATTATATCCCACCATGGTTTGGATCTTGATCAATTCATACATCCATAATAAAATTTTGTTTCCACTGGGGGCAAAATCCTAATTCCTTTTGCAAAGGTGATCTTTTAAATCTTTAAAAATCCAAAGCATTCGGAAAACTTAGTGTAGACACCTAAAATTGTCATGTCTAATTAAATAAATATCTTTATTTATTTAATTATTTTAGTCTAATTCTTCTATTAATTAAATAAATCTTTATTTATTTAATTAATTCACTTATCCTCTTCTAGCCTTATTTCTCATTTAAATAAATACCTTTATTTATTTAAATTACCCTTTTCCTAAATTAAATAAATATCTTATTTATTTAATTGATCCCACTTCTTCTATTAATTAAATGAATCTTTATTTATTTAATTAATTCATTAGCCTTTTCTACCCATGACACATGTCATTCATCTCTTAATTCATACACTACCTACCTCTTTCATTATTTTATTATTTCTTTTACCTACCCTCTAATCATAGCCGACCTCCTTTTACACCTCTCAATCTTATCCCTCCATTTCATATAGTGTCTTCTATATAAGGAGATGCTTCCTTCATTATCAACCCTAACTAATTTGCGCACTGGACTACACTACGCCTTTTGCACTTTCATATGCAATTCTACTTGCAACCACATTTTCGTTCTTTGTTGAGCTGTTGTGCACATAAAATCTGAGAGCAAATATATCAAGCAAGATCAATGGAGATAGGAAGAATGGAGATTCAAACCCTATTGGACATGTGATGGTATAATCTTTGTGATTTCATTTGATTTGCATTGTCTTAGGTAATCTTCATATGTTATGGTGGATCTTTGTTGTTGTTAGGCTAGGGTTTTGTGGTTGAATTCATTTAGTCTTTCAACATTGTTGTTATCCATTTTGGCGTGCCCGGTGGGACTCTTGTTCCTTTTGCATTTAACATCTTTTGGTGTAGATTTTGTGTTTTGAAGTTGTAGATCTGACATTTCTGACAACATTTTGATATTTTCACGTCTGCGTACTTTCGGATCGCGTTTTTGATTTTCTGCCGCGTCTGCGACATCTGGAATAGTGTCTGCGTCCTCAACAGTATTTTATTTTTTTTGCAAATTCTGAAAGTTGCATCTGTGTTACCTAGTCATGTCTGTGGAGTTTTTAGGCACGTCTACATCCAAGAGCCACGTCTATGTTCTGGAATCGCGTCTGTGTCGGATCTAAGCGTGTCTATGAAATTGTGTAGCGTTTGTGTCTCTAATAACTGTGTCTGTGTGAAGTTGTTACATTTTGAACTTCTTTGATTCGGTTTCTCATTTGGGTTTTCAGATCTGGTTTATTTTGAGCTAACATCTTCAGATCTAGCTAACGAAATTGGTGCAGCTTGTCTTGAAAGCAAAAATCATTTTATCGAAGGCCCCTATTTCACAAAGTCTTTTGGATCTAAAATTTACCTAAATTGTGTGCTTGCAGGAAGGGGTGATCATTTGAAACAATCCAAACTACTAATAGATCTTTGTTGCAGACCTTGGCAAGGGTTTTGATTTTTATTGTGTACCTTGTTTTCATAGGCTAGCAAACACTTCAATTGGTGCACTAAAATTGAACCAATGTCTTTTGCGTCTTGAGTAATAGGCTATTTTTGTTTAATCTTTAGAGGGCCTATCTCCTCATGTGGTCATTAGGACTACTAGTGAGGAGAGGACAACCCAAGTGGTAGCGAGGAAAACCCACCTCTTCCAAACCACTATAAACAACTGTATTCATGGTGAAAACTGTGGATAATGTGTGCTGATTAGTTCATACCGACACTATGTCTCCCCATAAATCCGTTTGATCAAATTCATTTGATCAGTTGTAGGGCATAACCCCTACCGGCTGGGAGCCTTCTGTATTTACAGAGCTGAAAGTGCCGCATGTATGGCCACATGAGCGAATGCCCCTGCTAGCACCTTTTTGTTTTAGAAGAAAAAATATTTCTAGTTGTTGGGGCAGGAGGTCGGACCTCTGGAGTAGCCCACACACATACAGTTCTTAGTAGAGATACAAAGTTTTCCATGAGGAGTTTTTGTGGGGACTGATGCTTGGCTGCCTCGAGAAGTGAGTGCTGAGGGTGGAGCTAGTGGGGTCAAACATCTAAGTGTCTGCTCTGAATAACATAGCCTCGTGGGAAACTCCATGTGGGATCAACAACTATTGTCTTGGCCAGCCATAAGAATTGTGCTTGACTTATTTTAAACATTCAAACATTCAAGACCAAACATCAAAACATTGTGTCTTTTGTGTCTTCAAGTGTATGCAAAATAATTTTACATCAAACATCACATTTTCTTTTGAGTCATTCTGAGTCTAAACACTTGCAAACATTGAGTCCTCATCAACACTGTGTCCTCTTGTCACGGAAAATAGTCAAACATTCAGATTTGGTCACAACAAAACAACTTTACAGATTGGAAAAACTGCACAAAGTTTGCAGAAATGCATCTGTGTCTGACAGAACAATGTTTGTGTCATATAACCATGTTTGTGAAGGGCAGAAACGTATCTGTGTTCTCTTGAGCAACATTGCACTTACAATATCTCAGAAACGCATCTGTGTCTGACAGAACCACGCCTGTGTCATTTAAATGCGTTTGTGTTTGATAGAGTAGCGTCTGTGTCATTTGAGCACGTCTGTGAAGTATACAGGCACATCTGTGTTCAGAATTGGAAAAATTTCATAATCCAGCAAACAAGGAACAATCAATTTCAGACTTATTGAGCTTCCTCGGTTATCTCTCTGGGTTTTCATCTAGCATTCAACCTATCTTTGGGTCTCACAAAGTCCATCATTGCTTTACACCTTACATTAAATTCACATTTGTCTAAACTTGAGTCAAAAGGTCACTTGCTTGTCCTCGTCATACTTTGTCAAAACACTACATACGACAACATTTTGCTAAGTGGTACCTCATCAAGGTCTATCACCTTTGGGTCTCATTTGGTCTTACCTAGAGTCAAGGTCAACTTACCTCATCAAGAGAAACTATCATCTCTTTGGAAGCCACACCTACTCTACTACATACATATTTGGTCTTACACTTTGGACATTGCAAGTAAACTTCAAATTCATTTACATTCCATCCAACTCTTGGTCTTCCATACTCTTTCCATTTTCATCTAGTCTCATACATCTTGGTCAATACCTAGTTCATGGTTGAAACCCGTTCCCAAAAATCTAGGAGAGAAACTAAAGAGGCTCAAGAGTCGGCAAACGTGAGTTCCTATGAATATGACAATGATATCTTTTTCAATTCTGATCATAACACATTACCTGACATGGATGCTTATAGAAACATTCCAAATGTTGAGAACATGGATACTAAAAACAACAATGATACACACAATGACAATATGGACAACTTTTCGGTACATTCAGCAGAAGTGGAAGACTCCATTATGGATCCCCATTTCAATCAATTGGTTGAGGAAATAATGAGGAGAGATAGACAATACTTCTTACAAATGATGGCACAAAGTGGAGCCAAGATACCTCATGATTTTGACATGTCTCAAATAATTGAAAATTGACCTTTGCAACAACCTCACCTCAACATGGATCAAAGGAGGCCTAATAGTGGAGGCAATAGAGGACCACATATGGTGCCTGAATCACCATCATCTTTGTTTAAAAAACCAGAGGTCCCATACACACATGGTCAAGCATATGATACTCATCTTCATAGACCATTGTGGAAGTCTTATGCAGAAAAATATGCTCAATCACATACCAATGCTAAGGATCAACCACCAAAGCAATTGGATATTCAAAGGCATGCTCAAAATTTGGACACAAGGAAACCCCGGGTCAAATTTGGGGGCAACACATTAGAACAAACTCATGACATTCCTATAGAGTATGGTATACAAGGACAAAGCAGATATTCCATTCCTCATCATGACTCTATACCAAGTGGTCCTTATACACAACATCACTATAGACCTCCTCCATATGAACATGTGTATGATCAATACCATCCATATATGCAACATGCTCCTCCTCCACCCGGTAGTTAAGGCATGGGGTATGGTCCAAGAAGTCGGTCTCCACCTAAGAATAATTTGGAACAGCAAATCAAGGACTTACAAAAGAAGATGGAGGACATAAATACACCAAAGCCAACATACACAATGAGAGACATATGTCCTTATCCATTTGACAAAAGCATTCCAATGCCTCCATTTCCTACACACTTTGTGACACCTAAGTTTGATAATTAGTTTGATAAGTATAGAGGCAAAGGGGATCCTAAGGCACATATAAGACAGTTTTTCACAACTTGCATTGAGGTAGCAGTAGAAGAGACATATTTGATAAGATTATTCCCACAAAGTTTAGGTGATCAAGCTATGGAATGGCTCTCCCAACTTCCACCTGGAATTAAGTCATGAGGTGATTTAGCTGAGGCATTTATACAACATTTCTCATACAACATAAAGACAGACATATTAGTCACTACTTTGTGCAACACCAAGCAAAAAGATGGAGAATTTCTTTCATCATTTTTACAAAGATGGAGGAATTTAGCCAGCAGATGCTCTTGTGAAATTCCACAAAAACAAATGGTAGAAATGTTCACTCAGAATGTTAACAAAGACATTGGTTATGACCTAAGAAAATCTTGTTTGTCCACCTTCAAGGACGTCATTGAAAAAGGCTTAGCAACAAAGAGGGTCCTAATTGAGCAAGGAGTCATCAAAATATTCAAAGAAAACAAAGATGACTTTAAAGGAAAAGACAAACCAAGATTTTGGAATAAAAACAAGAACACAGTCAATGATGGTGTTTTGGATGCCAATACGGTACGACCCAAAATTGTTTTTTCTGGATCAAGCTCTACAAACAATCAAGTGAATACTCAAACAACTTCCAAATCATGAAGGAAGTACACTCCATTGGGAGAACCACTTGAGTCAGTTTTCAAAAAGCTAGTGGCAAACAAGATAATCACAATTCCAGATTTTCCTCCATATGAGCCAAAGGTTAAACCAAATTGGTGGAATGATGATGAATATTGTGAATTTCATAAGAGCAAGGGTCATAAGACAGGAAATTGCCATCGACTGAAGAAAATCATACAAGGTCTCATTGATAGAGGTGACATTGAGATTGAAGGACACTCATCCAATCAAGAACATGAGATGTTTAAGGAACCATTCCCAAAACATGACAAGGGAAAAACTAAAGCCATAGATGAACAAACCAACTATACCAAAGCATCCCATAACTATGATTCCACTATCAATCACATTTCGATGGAAAATTATGTCTCTACCATTATCATCAAGGACAAAACGCTTGAGAATTCTACCCAAAGACCCAAGATCGTCTTGAAAGGAATTGGATTTTCTTCCGAACCTACCTCTGAATGTAATGTTACAACTCATCGAGGTAAATTCACTTTGCAAGGTTCTCCAACTAAAAACACCGCTTCCTCATCAACCAAGCCTGAGTATGACCTTGTAGAACAGTTGGGGATGACACCTGCGCTCATCTCCATCCTTGAGCTCTTACACATATCCCCCGCACATAAAGCTATTCTTGACAAAATCTTGAGAGACACTACTATCCCTATTGATCTAAACGTGGACCGGTTTCAAGCCATGGTGGGATACCTTTCTGTTCCACACTCCCTTACATTCACAGAAGTTGGTGACACCTCCATAAGTCAACCACATAATGCACCATTACACATTGAAGCCTTCATACACAAACATCGAATAAAACGAGTCCTAATAGATGGAGGAGTAGGTCTAACTATTTGTACATTGAGCACTATTAAACAATTGGGATATTCTGATAAAGCTGTGAATTCTACAAACAAAATTACCATCAAGGCATATGATGATGAAGAGTGTTCATCCAAAGGCACAGTCACCTTGCCTCTCAGAGTTGGGCCAGTTACGAAGGATGTGGTTTGTCAAGTCCTAGACCTAGATCTCACATACAATATATTACTAGGACATCCTTGGATTCATGAAATGAGGGCAGTCCCATCTACATATCACCAATGCATTAAGTTTCCTCAGAATGGAGTTGAGATAATAGTTAATGGTGATCCTAATCCATACATATACTGCAATAACTTGAGATCGAAAACTGAGATGATCATTCCAAGTAATAGGGAAGCTATTCCTTCTTCTGCATACATTGATCCTGAATCATTAAAACCTTCGACATCAAAACAAGGTGAGCTTAAAGGGAAATTTCAAGACAAGGGCATGGGTGAATACACTTTGAATCAAACCATGTGCTTACAACAAGTTATGAGTTCACCAAAAGAATATGGAAGACCACATCCTAATAAGTAGGTATCTATCATTATACTCAAATGGGACCCTACTATCTTTCAAAGATGGGGTGAATTGGAAGAAGAAGACTTATACAACATGCTTTACAAAGACCTTGAAAATGATACACAAGATCACATCAGCATACCATGTGAAAAGTATGGCAAAGGATTCAAGATCCTACAAAAATTTGGGTATGATGGCAAAAGTCGTCTTGGCTTAAGGAAGGCAGGCATCATTGAACCTTTACAACTTGAATTGACATTAAAAAAGGAACGCTCGAAAGGACTTGATTTTGTGACTTCCAAGGTAAACACTCAAAAGACAGGAGAAGCATTACAAATCAAAGCTGCCAAAATTCAACAAGAGAATCGCTATTCCATAGACTCCAATGAATGGGAATGGGATTCAGACAAATCCTCTAGTGACTATGAACTCACCGAGACATTCAGAGAACTAGGTGAACCCACAGAAGAAGAGGAATTTTATAGAGAATTCAAAGTTGATCAAGAAACAACCCCTGAGGATCCCACACAGTCCTTGCCTCTAGGTTCTAGGTTGAAATCACAAAGAATGAGAACACCTATCTCAGAATGCGCAACTAGTGATGACCATTTGGATTCGTTCATGATTGAGATAGATGAGGAGAGTGCCAATGATGACCTCGATAACTACCTCGACATACCTAAATATAACTGCATCTTCACCCTTAGCCCTGCTAACTTTGAAGACATCAAAGGCCTTCCCCTTGTTCACCACCAACTTATTGACTGGGACCATGAAGGACCTGCACAGTTCAATACATTCCAAAATGATGAAGCCTTTATAGATTATCTAGGCATACGAGATGATCTTCCCCTTGGGGACCATAAGGCAGGATACACTATAGAACTCAATAGCGTGGCATATTTTGGTGAGGGTGTTGGGCCTTCCAGTTGCAAAAACATTAAAATAAAAACAAATCAAGGGTCTTATGGTGAAAACTACCTTGTGGTACTGTCTGACCCCAAAAAAGTAAAAAGAAAGGATGTATCTGAGGGCGAAAACCTCTTTGAGGCACCCGAGGGTGGAAGGCTCGACATTCTCCCAGCATCCTATGAAGAAAAATCATCTATGTTGGTAGAGGAAACCATCAAAACAAACATTGGTACAAAAGAAAGTCCACATAACATATTCCTAGCTCAATCTTTGATAGAGATAGAAAGATCAAAGTTCATAAGTTTCTTCACAGAGTGACAAATCAATTTTGCATGGTCATACGCTGATATGCCTGGATTGGATCCGGATTTGGTAATGCATCATTTGACAGTTAAACTGGGGGTAAAACCAGTGAAACAGAAATTGAGAAAGATGCATCCACAAGTGGCATTATTAGTTAAGGCCGAGCTTGAAAAATTATTGGATGTCAGATTCATACGCCCAATTGATTATCCTGAATGGATCTCCAACTTAGTGCCTGTCAGTAAACCAGATCGTAGCATCAAAATATGTATAGACTTCAGAGATATCAACAAAGCTTGTCCTAAGGATGACTTCCCATTACCAAACATAGATTTGATTGTAGATCTCACAACAAGTCATGAAATGTTATCTTTGCTGGATGGATTCTCTGGTTATAATCAAATAAAAATCGCATCCAAGGATCAACACAAAACAACATTCACTTGTCCTTGGGGAAATTTCTGTTGGAATTTCATGCCCTTTGGATTAAAAAATGCAGGCGCTACATATCAAAGAGTCATGACTACTATCTTTCATGATCTCATGCACGTTACTATGGAAGATTATGTTGATGATCTCTTGGGCAAATTAGTAGACAGAGGTACACATTTGGACATAATTTCAGTCATCTTTGATCGGTTGGAAAAATACAATGTAAGATTAAACCCTAAGAAATGTGTCTTTGGAGTAACCTCCGGGAAGCTCCTGGGATTCATTGTCTCAAAAAGAGGAATCGAAGCCGATCCAACAAAAGTCAAGGCCATCCTAGAGATGCAACCACCAAGAAATATTAGTCAACTTCGATCTTTGCAAGGGAGACTTCAATCCATAAGAAGATTCATAGCACAACTTGCAGATAAATGTAATCCTTTTCAACACTTGCTACATAAAAACATCAAATTCAAATGGGATGATAATTGTCAACAGGCTTTCTAGATACTCAAAGATTATCTTGTGAATCCGCCAGTTTTGATGCCACTAGTTCCAGATCAACCTCTATTACTATACATATTAGCTACTTCAACAACATTGGGGGCACTCTTAGCACAACAGGTTGTTGAGGGTAAAGAAAAGGCAGTATACTACATCAGTCGCACCTTGGTGGGATATGAGCTAAACTACACACCAATTGAGCGTGCATGTCTCGTTGTGGTCTTTGCTTCATAGAAATTATAAAATTACATGCTAACTCATAAAACTAAGTTGGTTGCAAGGATCGATCCATTGAAATACCTTCTCAATAAAGCAACACTTACTGGGCGACTAGCCAAATGGGTGATGCTCTTGAGTGAATTCGACATCGAGTAAGTGGACAGAAAAGCAATAAAAGGACAAGCTATCACAAATCAATTAGTGGATGCTCCCATGATAGATGATGTTCCTCTAACTTCAAAATTCCCAGATGAATCCATCTTGACAGTGTCACGCGCAAAGCCTTGGCAGCTGTACTTTGATGGCTCATACATAGCATGGGGCAGGAGTTGGTATCCTCTTCATAACTCCTCAAGGGGATTCCATACCAAAATCATATTGATTATCATTTCCCTACACTAATAACATAGCGAAATACAAAGCATTAACAATTGGATTATGGATTGCAGTTCAGTGGAAGATCCAAGAACTTCATATTTTTGGGGACTCTCAACTTGTGATTCGTCAATCAACTAATGACTACCAAACAAAGGATGATAAATTAATGCCTTACAAAAGAATGGTGGATGACCTGAAACAACATTTCATGAAGATAGACTTTGAGCAGATACCAAGAGAGCAGAATCGAGCTGCAGATGCTATGGCTACAATTGCTTCACTAATCGATCTACCACAAAATGAGACCCGCTATGAGTTCTTGGTGGATAACCTTTTGGTTCCCTCATATGAAATCACTCCTACCGAGATGATATGTATTGTCGGTCCTGAGTCCCAGTTGTATGGTGCCATTTTAACATACCTTCGTGACAATATCCTACCTCCTGACCTATCTAATAACCAATGTCGCATTTTCATTCACCAATCTTCTTGATATGTCATTTTAGCCGATATCCTATATCATCGAGGTCTAGATGGCACTCTTCTTAGATGTTTAGAAGGGGATGAAGCTTAGATTGCGTTACATGAAGTTCATGAAGGGATATGTGGTCCACATTCTAGTGGTCCTACCTTAGCTAAGAAACTCATCAGGACTGGATATTACTGGCCCAACATGGAAAAAGACTCATATCAGTTTGTCAAGAAATGCAAGCAATGTCAACTTCATGGAGACCTCATCCATGCGCTAGCACAAGAACTTCAACCAATTGCAACTCCTTGGCTCTTTTGCCAATGGGGACTCGATCTCATAGGCAAGATTCACCATCCCTCTTCCAATGGTCATAAATTCATTATCACTGCCATAGAGTATTTCACAAAATGGATCAAAGTCATGCCTCTTACACAAGTCATTGGAAAACAAATTGCTACATTCATTCTCAACTATATCATTTGTCGATACGGTATTCCTGTTTCCATCATCACCGATAACGGGCGTCCCTTCAAAAATCAGGATATTCATGAACTCTGTGACTGCTTCCATATTACCCATCATTTCTCCACACCATATTACCCCTAAGGTAATGGTCAAGCTAAGGTGTCTAATAAAACAATCCTTAAAATCCTGAAAAAGACAATCGACGACGCTGGCCGTAATTGGCATATCCAACTTAATCCCGCACTTTGGGCTTACCGCACAAGCATCCGAACACCTACAGGAGCTACACCCTATTCACTTGTCTATGGCACTGAAGCTATCTTGCCTATTGAGATTGAGTTACCCTCTTTATGAGTCTCTTTGTAAAACATTATCAGTGATGAAGACTACAGGGTCTCTCGCTTACAAGAACTTGAACTATTGGAGGAACAAAGACAAACTGCTTTCAATCATCTCAAGGCTTATCAACAACGAATGAGTCGCACCTACAATCATAAATTCAAGCCTTGCACATTTGAGGTAGGTGACTTAGTTCTTAGAGAAAATCCTAAAAATCAGCAAGACAGAGAGAAGAAGGGCAAGTTTGAACCCAATTGGCTTGGTCCTTACATCATTACAACAGTCTATGGATCCAGTGCATATCAGCTCTCAACCACCGAGGGTGAACCTTTGGAGGATCCTATCAATAGCATGCACCTTCACAGGTTCTACACATAGCTCTTCAGAATATACTAATTCAAAAATACAAAAAAAAAATAAAAAAAAAATACAAAAAAAAATAAAAAATAAAAAATTAAAAAAAAAAATAAAAAAAAAAATGCAAAAAAATCAAAAAATCAAAAAAGTAAAGAAAAAAATTTCGTCCAACGGTGAAAACCACTTTGGTGGTGCCCTGGGCAAGTACCATGGTGAAAACTGGGTCACCAGCACCATGCGTAGAGACATTGCTCCTCCCTCCTTCAGGATTTCATCTCATCCTTTCACTTTGCACACACTCACAACCTATCTATCCATAATAAACTTTACACATTCCCATCATGGCTTGTTATTGATCTACTCAAGATTGGTTAGCCATTCATAATAAACCTCCCTTTTCACCCCTTTTCATTCATAATAAATCAGCTCCTATCTGTGGCTAAGGCAAATCCTACGTCTAGTGATGGGTGTGGAACTGAGAGCATCGCCTATTTCGAGGAGTACAGTTTCTTCCAAATTTTTTTAGTCTATCCATGCATAATCCATAATAAAACAACATTTGCATCGCCAGTCCGCAATAAAGTTTCATCTTCACCACAATAAAGTATCAGTTTCATGGATTCAATCAGTTTCAGATGAGACACAACAACAACAATAGGCTTCAACAAATCAAATCTTTCAACAGACTCAGACAACATTATGGTTCAGTGCTATCTATCCTTTTGTGAAAGTAAACATTGTGACCACAATCAAATAAGACTTATACAAGTGACAAGAGACACTAAACTTGAGGACTACAGTGGATGTTGGTGTCGAGTCTTGGTTTTCTTTTGATTTTATCTTTTTGGTGACATGTCTTTTAGCTTTTCCAGGATGTCTCTGACTAGAGATTTTATCTCCAGGATGTCTTTGACTAGAAAGGCGAGGATGGGGTATCGTCACCTATTTTTCCTTTGCTGTCTGTGGATTGTCTCTTAGTAATTCTATGACTTGTCCAAGGATATGAGGGCACTGAGAGTCTAGTGTGAACTGGGGCATTCCTTGTTTGTGACTGTCTTATCTCCATGCAAACAGGTACAATGACTTTCTGGGTGACACATATGCCTCGATTGTTATAACCTACTTGCCATAATAAAGCTCAATGATGATAACACACAAGAAGCTCTTTCACTTTCATATCTTCTATCTTCGATCTCCCTTTCTTGATTGACTTCCATCGTCCTTCTTGAGTTCGTGTAGCCTGCTATCACATGACTGAGTATAATGAAACACCAAAAACATTTGCATTTCATGTAGTTGCACCTGCATTACCACATATTAAACATTTCATACATACATATAGATATTACAATTGCATCACATCCTGCACACAACACATATTAGCACATTTTACATTTGCATTATCATATTCATTTGCATTTCATACATTCACATTTGCATTGGCATAACATATTAAAAACATAAAAGAGCAAGAATATTGCATTGCATCATATACATATTTGTATCCATATCATAAGCATACATCATGAAACATCTCATCACATAGATACACATGCATATAGCTACCGCAAAGATGAATCATCTCATATATATATAATCATAAGTGTCATGATACAATGATGTCAAAATCATATGGCTACAATCACCCGAAGGTGTCTACATCATCATACAAAATGGTACAAATTGATACATAGGGAGCCCTCTAAGGCTATGATGAACTCCCTCCCTTGGAGCTACCTAGCCTCGACGGAGTCTGAGCCCTGGAAGGACTCACCCCAAGATCATCTCTCTTGGCCCCTGTGTCCTCTGTAGCCACCCCTCACGTCACCCTATCCGGACAGAGGAACCCACTGATCACTCCTGCTGGTAGTGCCAATCCTGTTGCTATCATCGTGTCCATGCCACGTTTCTAGCCCTCATCTCCAGTCCTAGATCCTGGAACACTCATCTCAATGCCTCCCTATCTCCATCTCGATCATAGGGAATCAACTCCCCATTGCTCGGTATCCTCAGAATCCTGTAAACATCCTCTAAGGTGACTGTCATCTCACCCATTGGCAAATGGAAAGTGCAAGTCTCTGAATGCCACCTCTTAGCCAACGTAGTCAGCAACCTCATGTTCGCCCGAAACTCAGGCACATACAAAATAAATGGCAGACCCATAACCTCAATGGTAGCCCTGTCCTGGAATGTTAACTCTGGTCGTAACCTCTGAGTTGATGGGAATCTGTCCCGTGACTCCAACATAGGAAAGTACTCCTGCAGTCAAGCAAATCAACTGTGTTAGTCAAAGTGGCATTCTCTGTTCATCACAAAATGCTACTTTTTATCTTTAGTGCTTATGATACTATATTATAGTGACACTCACTATTCATCACAAAGTGTTGCTTCTATTCTAGTGACACTCACTGTTCATCACAAAGTGTTGCTTCTATCCCAGTGACACTCACTGTTCATCACAAAGTGTTGCTTCTATCCTAGTGGTACTCCCTGTTCATAACAAAGTACTACATGTTCTTGCACCCCCTGTTCATCACAAAGTACTACATGTTCTTGCACTCCTTGTTCATCACAAAGTGTTGCTCATATTTGCACTCCCTGTTCATCACAAAGTGGTGCTCTCATTAGTACTCCCTGTTCATCACAAAGTACTATGTCTTGGTACTCACTGTTTATCACAAAGTGCCTCGATCTATCGTATCCTAGGGCCTCTACTTGAGTGTATCCTCTTGAGTAGTTTCCTAATTAGCAACGTATGTTCTATTACAAAATTGTCAATCCTAGCCCTATTTGTTATTCTAGTCTTCCCTAGAGGACCTGCTTGAGTGTATCCTCTCAGTAGATTATCCAATCAACATCGTATGTTCATCACAGAACTGTGGATTTACCCTAGAAGACATAAATGCACATTTTTGACACAAACGCGCCTTTTTGACATAAACGCGCTTACATATTGCACAAACGGGCCTGCTCTGCATAGACGCGCTTGAAATACACAAATGCACCTCTGTTCTGCACAGATGTGCCTGCTCTGCATAGACATGCCCACATTTCACAAATGCGCCTGCACAACGCAGACACACTCAAATTTGGCATAGATGCTTTTCCCAACATAGATGCGCCTGGCACAAACACAGATGCGCCTAGCCAACCTAGACACGCCTGGCACCAACGCAGACACGCCTACATGTTTTTGACATTTTTTTGACATTATCCTAAAGTGCATTTATTGCACTACCTATCATGCATTAATGACAACAATTAATGTGACAAAGTACAAAGAGGTTTTTTGGTACTTATCAGCTCTCCTGCATTTGCTGGCCTCTGAAATCGATGAACGCGATCGAATCTGTGCACCAAAGCCATCACTGCTGACTGTTGCTGCTATATTCTCTCTTTGTACTCTAATCTCTTAGATGTGTGGATGACAATGAGGATGTTTTCCCCTTGTGGTCTATCTTATAGACTACCCTAGCCCTAGCCCTCGTTTCCCGAGTCAGTCTTCTTTATCCTGTGACTTTGTCACTCTATCCTATCCGGTCAGTCCATTCTAGCCTTTCTTTCTTATCGAGAGATTGCCTGTGATCTTTTCAGACATTTTCATCCAATCTCTTGAGGGGGCATATCATTCCCATCTTGGGGCACTTTGTATCAGTTCATATTATCTTCTTTGAAACAATGCGACAAGCTGCATTGTCTCAAACAGGGGCAAAATGTAGACACCTAAAATTGTCATGTCTAATTAGACAAATATATTTATTTATTTAATTATTTTAGCCTAATTCTTCTATTATTTAAATAAATCTTTATTTATTTAATTAATTCATTTATCCTCTTCTAGCCTTATTTCTCATTTAAATAAATACCTTTATTTATTTAAATTACCCTTTTCCTAAATTAAATAAATATCTTATTTATTTAATTGATCCCACTTCTTCTATTAATTAAATGAATCTTTATTTATTTAATTAATTCATTAGCCTTTTCTACCCATGACACATGTCATTCATCTCTTAATTCCTACACTACCTACCCTCTCATTATTTTATTATTTCCTCTACCTACCCTCTAATCATAGCCGACCTCTTTTACACCTCTCAATCTTATCCCTCCATTTCATATAGTGTCTTCTATATAAGGAGATGTTTCCTTCATTATCAACCCTAACTAATTTGTGCACTGGACTACACTACGCCTTTTGCACTTTCATATGCGATTCTACTTGCAACCACATTTCCGTTCTTTGTTGAGCTGTTGTGCACATAAAATCTGAGAGCAAATATATCAAGGAAGATCAATGGAGATAGGAAGAATGGAGATTCAAACCCTACTGGACATGTGATGGTATAATCTTTGTGATTTCATTTGATTTGCATTGTCTTAGATAATCTTCATATGTTATGGTGGATCTTTGTTGGATCGAATCTGTGCACCAAAGCCATCACTGCTGACTGTTGCTGCTCTATTCTCTCTTTGCACTCTGATCTCTTGGATGTGTGGATGACAATGAGAATGTTTTCCCCTCATGGTCTATCTTATAGACTACCCTAGCCCTAGCCCTCGTTTCCCGAGTTAGTCTTCTTTATCCTGTGACTCTGTCACTCTATCCTATCCGGTCAGTCCATTCTAGCCTTTCTTTCTTATTGAGAGATTGTTTGTAATCTTTTTAGACATTTTCATCCAATCTCTCGAGGGGGCATATTATTCCCATCTTGGGGCAACTTTGTATCAGTTCATATTATCTTCTTTGAAACAACGCGACAAGCTGCATTGTCTCAAAGAGGGGCAAAATGTAGACACCTAAGATTGTCATGTATAATTAAATAAATATCTTTATTTATTTAATTATTTTAGCCTATTTATTCTATTAATTAAATAAATCTTTATTTATTTAATTAATTCATTTATCCTGTTCTAGCCTTATTTCTCATTTAAATAAATACGTTTATTTATTTAAATTACCCTTTTCCTAAATTAAATAAATATCTTATTTATTTAATTGATCCCTTCTTCTATTAATTAAATGAATCTTTATTTATTTAATTAATTTATTAGCCTTTTCCACCCATGACACATGTCATTCATCTCTTAATTCCTACACTACCTACCCTCTCATTATTTTATTATTTCCTCTACCTACCCTCTAATCATAGCTGACCTCTTTTACACCTCTCAATCTTATCCCTCCATTTCATATAGTGTCTTCTATATAAGGAGATGCTTCCTTCATTATCAACCCTAACTAATTTGCGCACTCGACTACACTACGCCTTTTGCACTTTCATATGCGATTCTACTTGCAACCACATTTCCGTTCTTTGTTGAGCTGTTGTGCACATAAAATCTGAGAGCAAATATATCAAGCAAGATCAATGGAGATAGGAAGAATGGAGATTCAAACCCTATTGGACATATGATGGTATAATCTTTGTGATTTCATTTGATTTGCATTGTCTTAGGTAATCTTCATATGTTATGGTGGATCTTTGTTATTGTTAGGCTAGGGTTTTGTGGTTGAATTCATTTAGTCTTTCAACATTGTTGTTATCCATTTTCACCATATACACTTATAAAAACAAAAAATACCTAGGGTTTTGATACAGATAGCGAGCAACAAAGCAAAGAAGATCAAGGCATCTTATGACAACTGAATCATGAAAATCATAAAACAAAGAATCAACCAGCAAGTAATGAAAGATTATCAGTTATTATTCATCAAGATGATTATGTCAATTAATGACCATGAGAACATGTGAATGACCTACAAGATTCAGTGTTTATATCTTGATTTTATTGCTAATCATGTACTCTATGTGAATCAAGGATGTCCATGACTAGAGAAGCTATGATGAGGCATGATTATTTTCTTTGATTGTTGTCTTTGGTTTATCTCTTATTACGATATGTACTTGTCTAAGGATATGATCAATAAAAGATCAAGGAGGATGTTCCAAGTCATGCATGAAAAGGAGATAATCCTTGTCTGTTCTGCAAGACATACTCAGGTCACCTTGATTCATTATATTAAGTTGCTTGTATTAACTTGCTATATCAAAATCCATGTAAGAAATACTCAGGTCAGCTTGAATCTTTATGTCAAGTTGCTTGTATTTTCTTACAACATTTTTAAATCTCAATGATGAAATCAAGCACTGTTACAAGATAACATATGAAGAATGACGGTATTATTTTTAGTTAACTCATCATTTTAGATTAGCTCATTTTTCATCTGCATTATAAGCATTCATTGTAAGTTGCATTATAAGAATCTCATTTCATTCGCAGATCAATGGTCACAAATAAAGATTGAGTATACTTGGACAAACAAAAACAATTTGCATTTGATCATTGTAGGTGCATTCATTTAAAAAAACAAAAAAAACCAAAAAAACCATCATCCATTTCATTTAGTTGCATTTTAATCATTGCATTAGTTTGCATTCAATTAAGTGTATTTGATTAATCATGTAGTGTACATCATCATCATTATTTGTATTATCATTTAAGGGGGGGCCCATAGAATAGTAGGGCAGTTTACGTGGAAATTGATTGAATAGTTCGCAAATACTGTTTTCTTAGATAGGACCACCACAATGAAGATGAAATGGGCAGCAGGGCCGATTAAAATAGTAGGGCCCCCGGGTGGATCTGCCCAATTTGATATGGTATAAGCATTGATTGATTGAGCCAGATGTATTATCTGGAATACTCAGCTACTCAGCAGAGGGGCCCATTAGAATAGTAGGGCTCTCTGTTTGCACTTAGATTCATAATCATTATAAGCATTACATATAAAAATAAAAAACATATCATGTAGATCATTTGCATTTGCAATCATTTGAATATCTAATATCTAATGGTTATTATTCTATCCTATAGTCTCAAGTATTAAATAATTTCTTTTCCAGCTCATTCTTCCATCTCCACATCATCTTCCCTTTGCCAACTCATCAATCATGTGGCTAAAGATATTAATATTTCTTAAATATTAATTCATCATTTATCTCCAACCTCCAAATTTAATGAATTATTGTGTACGTACACCTATTTCATAACCTTCTTCTATATTCTCTCCAACACCCCTATATCTTAGGAAGGACTTGAGTCCACTTGTTCTCTCATGCCTAAATCTTCTCCAACCATCCCTAGATTCCCTCAGTCAACAACCCAGTCAAGGTGAGATGAGTGATACTTTTATTCTCCTTCCCTCTTTCTCTTAACCTTCACCTTTGCTCACAGCCATCCAAATCTACAGATCTGATCATGACTGTTGATCCAAGCCACATCATCTTATCCTCTCAAAGTCTATAAAATCAGGAGTTTGAGTTGAGAAAGAGTTAGTCTTCAAGTGAGTTTTCAAGTTAATCATTTGTGAAAACTTATGCATCCATGAGTTTTGATCTTGAAGAAAATAGCATAATCATTTAGCATTGCATATCATAGTATCAGTTAACTATCAGTTATCGATTATCGATCCA